>NC_058048.1:20996302-21296302 GCF_020085105.1 Siniperca chuatsi
GTAGCTGTTTATTGCCTGGGCTTTGTTCTTGCCATTGAGCTGACTTCTTAGGACTTGCCTTACTCGTTGAAGGTGCTGTCCAGTTCTTCATACCTGAGACTCTTTCTTGGATGTCTGCCGCTGTGATGGTGACTGGATTCTGTTCAGGGAGGTTGCTGTGGTCCTTTCTCAGGGCTGCCAGCCACTGTGCATCGCTGTTATGTGATGCCTCCCTTTTCCAGTACTGCTCCGTTTCCAGCCTTGGTGGGTCTGCTCTGCTGTTATTACCCTGCCATTGAGCGTACACTTTCGCAGGTTGAGTTGCGAACAGCCGGTTTATTCTTCTGGCTTCATTATCTCTCGTGTATCTCTTTAGGCGGCTGGCCAAGGCTTGGAGCCTTTGTTTGGCAGTTTCGAGTGCTTCAGGTATGGGCATCTGGTTGTACTTCTTGGGTACTTGCTTTCTCATTGCACCTCTCTCAGCCTCTGTCAGTTGGCTCACTTCTCTCCGGCCTCTCTTGATTTTTGCCTCCAACCTTCGTTTCCATGGTGGGTATTGTCTCTCATGGCTCCCATGGTTGCTCTTGTAGCCAAGCATCTCTAGGATCACTGCTGCTGAGGCGTATATCAGCTCATTGGTTTCAGTGATGGTTGTGGTAGGGATCGCTCTCAATGCTGCATTCACATCTTCTAGGAGACTTTCTGATGGTACTTCACTTAGCCGTTGTAGTTGGCGTCAAGGGTTGCCTTGTATTCATCCTCGCCATGATCTTATCTTTCAGGTCAGTTGCTGCCTCGTTCAGCGTGATTTCTCTTGGGGCTTCGTACCCAATCTCTGGTTGGGGAGCTGCTGGATGCTCCCCTCTGACCTGTAGTCCTGGCTCCCCCTTGCCGTAGCATTTGTGTTGTACCTCGTCAATCTCAAGTTGTGATAGCAGTTGCCGCTTGTGGATGTTGGAACACTGAGCTACTAGTTGCTTCGCCGTAAGCCTCGATTGTGGGTTTCAAGTAACCATTCACCCCACATCCTGTGCATGTAACCCCTCTGACTAGGGTTACTGGAGTAGTAGCATTCCAACAGAGCCTTGTTATCGCATCTCGCCCATTTCCGTCTTGTTCCAGTAGCCCATTTGTCGTCTCGATGCCCTGGTTCCCCAACACCTGACGCAGACCTTGTTTGGCCGGGCGACGCCTGAGCCGGCATGTCAATCATTTCATCGTCACTCATCATCATGAGGTAGGCAGCAGCGTGAAGGGTCTTGCCTAAGGACCCACACTGGATGATGGTCATTGCTCAATGCGTCCCGAGGGGATTCGAACCCGAGTCCCCCGTGTGAAAGTCCTGACCTGAGACTTACCAATTGAGCTATCATACATATATATATATATCGCACATATATATATATATATATATATATATATATATATATATATATATATATATATATATATATATATATATATATATATATATATATATATATCTATATCTATATCTATATCTATATCTATATCTATATCTATATCTATCTATCTATCTATATATATATAGATATATATATCTATATCTATATCTATAGATAGCTAGATAGATAGCTAGATAGATAGCTAGATAGATAGCTAGATAGATAGATAGATAGATAGATAGATAGATAGATAGATAGATAGATAGAGCATAGTATTTTCACAGAAGACACCACCTGCACAGAGGATGCAATCACCCATGTGATATGGTAATGGCCAATCTCTGTGTCAATCAAGATTGTTGCAGAGGTGGAGATGATAGTGGATGGAAAGCCGAGAATAAGACAGATCTATGTATTTAAAGGGAGAAAGACCTGAGTTGAGAGAATGAGCAAAGAGATACAGATAACTCCCATATCCCTGTTCTCTGGGGATCCATTACTATCTTCCCTTGGCTGTGAGGGAAAGGCACACTGCTTCAAGTCCTAAGGTACGCTTTTAGAGCAAGACCAAATGTCTGTAACAGTGTGTTACAGTAAGAAAAATTAATAATTTAAAACGCCACTGCTTTTAGTTTGGTTCTGAGAAACAGATGGTCTTTCCCTCACTCTCAAAAAAAAAAAAAAGATGAAATGGTCACTGTGCCACTGATTATTGTTCTGCTCTTTCTGAGGCATTATTTTCAGCACATAATCTACACTGCATAAAAATCCTCCATTATCATTGGAGAGGAGCAGTCAAGAGTAACCTAATGACACACATGTTGATACACATGCTGCTGTTACATTATGCTTAAATCTGATGCATCAGGATAAACCCTCACTTTTCAGCTGTAAGCAGATTTATGTCTTTTCATGAATTGATTTGATCCACGCGGGCCAGGAGTCACCATCATGGCATAAACCTGAAGTAAACATCTAAAGAGCGAGCTGAGCGCTCTCAGCTAACACCCCCGGGGTCACAAACCAGGACAGCTCAAAACGCTAATGCAGGATGTGGATGAATACTAATCGAGCCATTAAAATGTGCCATAGCACCTCCAGCCAGTCCTACAAAAACACACACTTTGTTTACAATAAGAGGTATAAATGCTAGGCCTGTAAACTAATCCTTTAGAATATTATAATGGACTTGGATTATATTTTATCACATCTGTATGGTATCTGTGAAGAGTACATATTGACACATATGACTGTGTTTGTCCACAGAAAATGTATTTTGATTTTGAGGAAGCGTGTCTACAGCCCAGTGATGTCCTGGCGGTGAACTATGTTTTTAAAGCACACACAAGAATTCACTGGCAAAATCCCAACTCATGTAACACAGTTACATCACTCTGAACTCTTCCTCTTCTATCATAACTGGATTTTATGACAAAAACAAATACTGCGAGAGAGTTGACCTCTTAAAAGCTTACTCGGGCAGTTTAATGTTGCATTTCCATGAAGTTTGTTTGCTTGGGGGGAAAAAGAAGAATAGTCAAAATCCATGCAGCCAAAACATCTAGTACTAAAACTGGGGCAATGATGTTGAACAACTCCTTCTGTTTTTGGGTCAAGCTCCAAAAACACTGGATCCTACACTTCCTATAATGCAACTCATTGCCGTCTTTTGTTATAACCCCCCAGCCTGTTAAATGCCCAAGTCTTTCAAACTCCACATCCCCAATTTGTAACTCAGGTATCTGTTATAAATTTAAGGTCTCCAAGACCAAGCAGAGGTAACCCTCATGACATTACTATGACATCATAGTGTCATCATAGTGACTTGACTGGTACTACTCATGGCAAGTGAGCTGATCTTCATGTGTGAAATCAGTGGAACGCCCCTTTATTGTGATCGTGATTCACTTTTAACATTTTACAAAACTGGTTGTCAGCTGACAAATTATTGCTCAATAAAACAAAATCTTAAAAATATTATATTAGAAATATTTGGTACAAGACAAAACCTCAACTCCAGATCTGATTCTCTGACTTTACTTCATAGAGATGGTACATCTCTTCAAAAAGTTAATCAAATTAAATGTTTGGGTTCATGGATTGACTCTCGGCTTACTTTTATAGGACACAATGATCATGTTACAAAGAAAATTGAAGTAAGGGTCTTGAATTGCTTCCGGCTTTGCTTCAGACATAATATTAGAAAAGAATATTGGCTGTTTAAGGCAATTGATTGTTATCGCCTTAAAGTTGTTGTTAACAAAGAGTTGTCTATTTACACATCCAGCAGTTACAGAGCAACCTTAACATTTATTTCGTGATTCTGTCCACCTGATGAATGTAAGACCAGTATCCAGTGTCTTTTAGCTCTGTTTTTGGTCTCCACCACCAACTCCTAAGGGAAATATCTGGCTCTTTAGCAGCTAAATGCTCCACTATGTTCACCAGCTAGTCGCTAACCTTTTCTGTCTGCTGTATGGTGCTGAGCAGGTAACGGGTGTTTTTTTTTGTTTTTTTTCCTTTTGCTGAAAACAGCTGCCTGCTGTGACTGGAAACGACGCTGATGAGAGCAGTGACACTGAGCCAAAACAGTAAAGTTGTGGGCCATAAAAAAACTAAACAATGAGCTGAAAGACACTAACACTCTCTGTAGAGCTGAGGGGAACTGCAGAGTCTCGTGGTAATTATCTGTGGATTCGTCACTACGAGCGACCCCTTTCACATTACACATCCATTGTTAACTTGAAAAAATTATCAGTGCTGCTTTAATATTGGCATTCATGTAATGTAAGAGGAACATTCATTCCTCTGAGGGACTTTAAAGTTTTACTAATTCATATTTTTAATAATATATGTGATTGTTTTAAATTAGTGTGGCTGTGTGTGTGCGTGCGTGTCTTGTCTGTTGACCTCAATGAGAATTCCTGAATAAACTAAACTAACTAATGCAGTATAAAATAATTTGTAGATTTATGTTTTTTCTTTACTTATCACTGTATAATCTTTGATACACTCAAATGACTCTCTTGAGACAACTGCATTGGTTTCAACTATCTGTATCATTTAAAACAGTTCTTTGTCTTTTATAGTCATTGGTTACTCTGATCAGTTCCTTTTTTTAAAATGGTGCCCAAACTCAAGAAAATGGAAAAAAAACTTTGTTGAGTTTTTTTTTTTTTTTTTTTTTTAAATACCAACAAATTATATTATATTTACTCACAGAAATACAGGCTAAGTTATCATTCCAACCACCCAATAAAACCATCAGTCTGCCATTAACAACACCATTAACAATGGGTAATTTGAATCCTTTTATTATACACAGTTATAGCGGCTGAAGTCAAGGCTCTCTGCTTTGTGATGTTCTCTTTCTGGTGTTTATGAGATCTAGCTGCCTTTGTACTCTGTGTCCTGGTTGCTTTCAGTTGGTTTGAATGGCATGAATGTCACCATTACAAATTCTTGCTTATTAATTTTATTTGATGAGTGCATATTTTAATGAGATGAGAGACACCTTCGAAAATATCAAAAGCAATTTTAACGGTACAACTATCATGCAGCAGAATCAATATGGCACAATCCTGATGTATTACAAAGAAAACAGTCAAAAACAGAACAGCAAACAGCTTCAGGTGGCCAAAGTGACAAGCAACAACTCGCTCCTGTGACAAGTATGCCATCAGTGAAAAGTCTACGCCACCTTGAGCACGACAGAAACACATTTTCTTTGTGAGAAATAATGTTTTCACAGTAATGTCGGCTTCATGACAGGAAGATTGTGGTGCAGTGGTTGAAAGCACCTTTCAGCAAAAAGAAACTCTGTCAGCCTCACTTGTGACACGGAAAAATAAACATCACAGGCGATAATGGGGACCTCTGTGAAGGTATGTTTTTAGTCGGATCACAAACACGGCCCATTAGAGCTCGCAGTAGCTCCTCAGACGTCTCTGAGTGCATGCGGGAATTTAGAGTTTGACTTGATTTGTGTGAAAAATATTAATCTGGGGCATTCTGGTGTGAAATCACTTTCAAGTTTAGAAGTGTTGAACAAGTAGGGAAGGATATTGGCTACTCATGTAGTAGAGTTTCAGAACAAATTACATAAACACGGGAAAAGATGTTTCACAAACTGCTGCTTCAGTTCATTTAAGCTGTTCTCACAATTCACAAAAGTCACAGCTGTGATCGATAAATTGCAGCAAATTACAGCATTTTCAATAAGGAGAATATTTTCAATTTACTGTACATTCAACTTCATGAAAGTATTATTTAGGCGACTTCAGAAGAGATTGGAGTTACGTCTGACTGCTTCGAGTGGTTTCTCAGCAGCAAATAAAACACAAAAGCAGTGCTTTCCGATAAACAAATACAGCTAGATGTGTTTTAAAAAACAGGAGGAGAAACAATCCCAGTGCCGCACTGTTCAACAGGTTTTTTTTTTTTTTAAACCAAGCAGGAGCTAAAATGTCCAACTCAACACGTGTATTGATCCAAGAGGCTTGTATTAAATGTTACAATACAAAACAAATCATTCTTAAACCTCCGGTAGTTTCAAATACACATATCATCCATGTGCCAAAGCCACGCCAGAGTGGACAAATCAATGAAACCCTCTAAAACACATCTTAACATCTACGAACCTCACAGACCTTCAGCGTGAAGGGAAAAAAGAGAGCCAAGATAATCCATAAGAATGAACCTCACTCAACCTTGAGCTGTCATCCAAAATGGAGAGGCTTTGTGAATGAGAGTATGCTGGCCTCATGCAAGGTTATCACTCTTTAGTACGCTCTCAAGACTATCCTGTGTACAAATTAATGTGTCAGTGCCAGAGGCAGAGGTGCTTTTCTTGGAGAAATACAGTAAATTTAACGGCTCTACTCATGTGATGTATGTTGAAATTGAAGCAGATATTTTCTCTTTTTATCCGCTAAATAAAACACTTTAGTCTATCAGTGATATTAAAAAAAAAGTTTCACCGTTTCTTCTTTTTTTTCATGTTGTTATAGGTGAGGTCACTTCCAATATTTATTATATGTATTTATGGATCCTCCCATTAGTAGGCCTACGGTATATGTTGATCGCCTCCCTTGATAGCTTGCTGGTATTAATCTATAGTCTTATTAGAACTTTGTACGTTCCAGGTGTCTTGTTAAGATACATTTCTCTTGTTGATATATATTTTTACATATTGTTTTCTGAAGGCAATTTTATCCTTGTTGATATTACTGATTTCCGAATCAAGTGATTATTAGTTTCCATTTTTAGATTTCCTTTAGTGTCTTTTTCTACCTTCTTCTACTACAGTATACACTGTTTGATATGGGACTGATTTTGTAAAAAACATTGTCCCTAGAGAGACTTATTGTGTGATGTGAACCTACTTTCTATAAATTTCCTTCTCCACAATTGGAAGAGCTCAGTATCACATTTGTTTTTTTATATTTGAAGAGCTCAGTGACTTTAAATCTGCAATAATTGATTTTTTGGCCACTTGGCCACTTGGGTTTTTATACATGCAGCAGTTATGGAGCAACATTATCATTCATTTGGAGTTGTGTTTCTGTGTCCACCTCATGAATGTAAGTCCAATATTCACTCTCTTTTAGCTCTGTTTTTGGTCTCCACGAACTCCTGAGGGAAATATTTGGCTCTTCAGCTGCTAAATGCTCCACTGTGTTCACCAGCTAGTCGCTAACTTTGTCTGTCTGTTGTTTGGTGCTGAGCAGGTAGTGGACAGTGGGTTTTTAGACCTTTTTCACTGAAAATAGCTGCCTGCTTCAGCCGAAAACGACACTTCAGGAGCCATGAGAGTGAACCAAAACAATAAAGTTGAGACAGCTGAACACTGAGCTGAAACTCACTATGAGGCTCTGTAAAGCCGAGGGAAGCTGCAGATTCAGGTAATAATTCTCTGTGGGTTCGTCACTACGCACGACCCCTTCCACATTGTCATTTGATTCATTGCTTTTATAAAAATATCTATTATAGCCGCTCTCATTTTATGCATACCGGGAGGTGTTCCTGGCATTCTCTGATTGGCGGCCTTTTCCCGGGTGACAGTCTACAGCCTTTGTAATGTGTGTATGGTGCTGTTTGTCAATATGAACTTCACCTGTCGAAGGTCTGAGGACCGAAACTTCATAAATAAAGTGAGTACAAGTGATGGACAATGTGCAGGATTCTTTGTTCTCTTTTCAGTGGTATTAATAGAATTAGAGCTACAGACTTAACTCATTATGATGTGATTGTGTGTGTAAGGATGATTAGATGTGGTAATTGCCATGATTGCATCTGATCTGTGAGAATTTCTTCATTTATTCACAAAGCAAATGAAAAAATCCAGAGAAAGCAAGCAACCGCAGTCAAATGAAAGCCCATTAGTGCCGCACGCAGCTATGAAGTTATCGCATTGGTCCTAATTGCAAACTCTGACACACGCCCACATGTTTGCTCATGGCATCTCCTACATTTCTGCCTCATCGAACACACACAGTTAGCAGGGTAAGAGCTGGGGGGTGATCAAGATCACGTTTTCAAAATCCTGTTGATTCAGGCTATATTCTGCGTTTCTTGGCTCCTAGCTATGACATTACATAATGAGGGCAGCTTTCATTAATTAGTATTTCTAAATATTAACTTTGCATCCTCCCCAGAGGCAGAAGTGTACTGCTGTCATGCTAATGTGTGAAAACAACAAAGCCGCAGAGGGGACGTCTCTGTTTCGCTTCAGATCTCGGTGGCTTTTAGTGACAGCTAGGCTCGAAGTGAAACACATACAAGAAACTGGACCTGTCTGAGCTCACAGCTTGATATCTGGTGGAAAAACACAAATATCTACCTGTTAGGCAGACTGCGCAGAGACTAACTTTACATGCAAGTTAAAGTGAGACAGCAGCAGAAGGCTGGCAGCTTGTCTGTGGGGCTGGTGGCTGTCTGCTGAGATTCACTGGTGTCTTTTTCAATTTCAATTCATTTACATACTTAAAAAGACCAAAAACATTCAAGGAGTTCTTGTGACATTGCCAAGTAATCTCTGCGGGAGGGCGATAACGTGCCACAGCAAACTACATTTCAAAGCAGAGAAGTCTGGTTTGAATTTCTTCTGGCAACAGTCTGGGCTTTTTGAGCCTTTGTTTGGCAACTGTCCTCTCCTGTAATCTAATCTCTAAATGATGTCATCACCGACTGTACCAGAAGTGGGACATCATCAACATCCGGCGACATGACTCAAGCCTGTGGCACATAGTGGTTTCATCATCCACGCTCATTTCATCAAGAGGGACTGTGAAAGGCTTTAGTCAGCCTTCAGCCATATTTGTCACTAAGTAATGAGCAGGAGGACAGAGTGGACAGAAATCACCAGCTAAGGGTTGTTTAGCTCAATTAGTTCCACACCGAGCACGGCAACAGCTGAGTCTGAATGCAGCTCAAGATAACTGAGATTTCAATGAGGTGTATTAGGGTCCACACTGATGCAGTCTTAATTGAGATTTGTTTTGTGTGTGAGAAAGAGCTGCTGTGTTAAATCAAGCGCAATTTGTGCAGGAGGCAGTGACAATCACACAGAGGAAGGGGAACACGCATACAAAACCCCCACCATGCGTCTTCAGAGACGTTATTGACTGGACACACCAACACAAACAAAACATATCTCGCTTTAACGCACACATTTCTTATTTCCTTTATATAAAAATATCAGAATAAATTCTAACAGTGGGGTATTTGTCTCAACACAGCTCCCGCAGAGGTCACAAAGCCCATTTGAATCCTCCTCTCTCAAATATTTTTATGAAAAAACAAATCATCACCCTACGGGAACGTGCAGTATAACAGAGGTGGGAATGAGAGAAAATACCCACTCCAGATTAATGGATGTAGGCAGATGGTGTGGGTGTTGAAAAGTACCTTTAATGTTGAGAGGTGGCACCATTTTATAATAATGAAGCAGAGAGAGTGGCACAAGGAGTTGCAAAGGCCGCAGAGCTCAGGATTTATAGTGAAATTATAGTATATCATTGAAGATGTAAAATAGAGCTAGAGTGATAAATATACAGCTTATTTCAGATATACTGATATTAATGTATATTTCAGCCAATAAGTGACAAGAAATTGCAGTACTGAAATGCCAAAGATATGTTTGAGGTAATTTAGAAACAGTAGAAATGTCACATAGTTTGCCCACAAGAGAAGACTAACAAGTTTATTTTTCAACTGTCACAGTTCTTTAAAGCTATAATCCACCTTTTTATATTAACAGTGGATCATATGACTACTTGTATGTGAAAGGGGTCGCTCACAATCTCACAGAGAATCCTCGCCCGACTGCAGTTCCCCTCAGCTCTGTTTTAAGCGTTTTAGCATTTTTCAGCTCATTTTGGTTTGACAGGGCGCAACTACTGTTTTGGTTCACTTTAGCTGCTTTTATCAACGTCGTTTTCAGCAGCGGCAGGCAGCTGTTTTTATTGAAAAAGCTCTAAAAACTCACTGTCCACTACCTGCTCAGCATCAAACAAAGTTAGCAACTAGCTGGTGAACACCGTGGAGCATTTAGCAGCTAAAGAGCCAGATATTTTCTCAGGAGTTGGTGGAGACCAAAAACAGAGCTAAAAGGAGAGTGAATATTGGACTTACATTCGCCAGGTGGCCAGAAACACGACTCCAAATGAATGATAATGTTGCTCTGTATCTGCTGGATGTGTATGTAGAGAGGCAATTATGCTAACAAGTTAGCCACATCAACTTAGAAGCTCATCAACTTAGCAGCTGATAATATGGCAGTGTTGAGTTTACAAAAAAACTAATTCAAAAAAGGTGCCCTGCGGAGTTTATATTCAGTGTTTCTCACCAAAACGCATTATTTGTATTCTTGAGGCCTAACAAATGCGTTGAGTGCATTTCCTTCCTTGTTGAACATTTTGAAAACAGATTTATTTAAAATTATTTTACATCCTGCATTGTGTTTACTTGCCAAAAGTCTTCTTCTGGTGCATTAATGCTACCAACTCTCAATCAGCAGTATAGCATTAATGAAGCCACCAGCAGGACGTAAACTGCACCACCATGTACTTGTGTGCGATTCTAACAAAACAGGGACCCACTCATAAAAACATTGCTCCACTGTGCTACTAGTGGTCAAAAAATCAACAGGGTACCTTCGAAGGATCCTATCAAAGATGCTGTGTAAGTTATGTGTTTGTGTAAATAAAATAACATCAGCCTATATACAGTATTGTTTACATATTTTTAAAACTCTCAAATATCAACACAAATATTTGCCTCTAACATACAGTATCAGTCGGGCTCTAATGTAAAATATGACTACAGTTTGTGGCATCAGTGAAGATTTCTTGGTTTAATTTTCATTTCCTATCCACTGAGTTAAAGTCAATTTAATTTGCTAAAAGATTAAAACTGAAGCACACACACATTCCGACCTTTAATACAGATCAACTACAATATACTGTAATATTTCTGAGAATGGAAAAAAAAAAAACAATCTGCACTCTCATGAATTGAGTCCTGCTTTTATTTGGGGTTTGGATTAAGGCTCAGAAATGTAAACTGTTATTAGAGCGATGGTTAAAAAAATATAATCCCTTTCTAAAAAGGTAAAATAAATGAGCTTTTAAAAGCATTTTTTAATGTTTGCATCCTCAAAACATTTTGGGGGGGGGGGGGGGGGCTGGCTTGTCAGAAACTGTCCCTGAGAGCTTATGTGCTCACAGCTGAACTAGAAGTGAGAGTTAAATGGTTTTACTTTGGCTACAGTGGAGCCTCTTTTGACCTCTCCTGCTGCCTAACGGCCTCTCTGTGTGACCACCTCAGTGCTCTGGGGGACACTCCGAGAGAAAATGTGCATCTTCTTGGCATTCACCCGTGGTATTTAGATATTGCAAACGTGACATTTCCCTTTGTAATTCATTTTGTTGGGAGGATGCGCTCAGTTCCCACAGCTGTCTGGGAAACGTGTTTGAAATCCAGCTAAACACAACATTTACATCGACCTGAGGGACAGAAAACACGATAAGACAAGTCAAACACACTGTGAGGCAGTCACGCCAGACTGTGTGTGTGTGTGTGTGTGTGTGTGTGTGTCTGTGTCTGTGTGTGTGTGTGTGTGTGGGAGAAAGCCAGAGAATGAGGAAGCACATTTACAAGACATTTCTGCTTAGTTATATTAATATTTTACCTGATGTGATGGTGATGAATGAGACAGTCACAAGTAATAAATGTCCAAAGTTCATCGCCACACTCTCCCGCTGTCAAATCCTCTGGAGTCTGCAGCCTCGTGACAGTCCACTCAAATGATCAATTAAATCAAACTTCCAGTCATAAAATCGCCCAGATTGTACTTAAAACAGGTAAACTGAACCGGTTTGGAGTCTGAGCCTCAGCTGGAATATTTTAAGCGAGTAAAATCATCCCAAAAAAACTTTAATATCACTCCCAGAAACCCATGACAGCGGCAGGATGATGATCAGCAGCAGCAGCAGCAGCAGCAGCACCGCCCCGGAGAAACCTAATAACAAAACTCAGCAGCAGCACTTCTTCATCCCCGCATGGTCTCACACACACAAGAGATGCCCTACTGCTGCTCAAAAAACAAACAAAAAAGGAGGGATATCTATATTTAGCCCGGTCATAAATAAAATAACTCCTCTCTCTCACTGCTCCGAGCAGTTGCAGGTTGCGGCGTCAGTTTGAGTGAAAATGAAGCGCTGCTCATGCCGAGCTGAGCTGCGCACTCCCTGCTATCCGCACCAAATCCTCGCCAACCTCCAGGAGTCCGTGTTTTAAAGAGACAGAGACATCTGCCTCCTGTGGGTGTCTAATCTTTAGCTATACGAGGACCAAAAAGTCCTCACAAGACAGTGGCAAGAGATCAAACTTACAAAAGGAGGACATATTTTCTGGTCCTGTTTTAAATTAATTCCGGGTTAGGGCCATTATTGAAGTCATAGGCGTCAAAGTGAGACTTGGATTTTGGGTTAAGGGTTACGTTTTAGGTCGTGAATAAAATTGATTTTAAGGTTAAAGGTTGGGAAACTGGATTTATGTTATGTCTGAGCAAACGTCGTTATGGCAAAAAAAAAAGAAAACAAAGCAAAAAGTCTTTAAAAATAGGATTGGGTCTATTCTTTAAGTTAAAATTAGCCTTGGTTTTGGGGTAAGGGTAGTGAGTTTCCAACGTGGTGGGGGGTCCCAGGATACATCTGAGGGGTCATGCAATGATTTGTGAAAAATATTTTATTCTGACTTTCCACCTGTTTTAACTTTAACTTAGCTGAAATTATTTGAATGCTTTTTAGCCTTTTAGTTCTCAAAAACAAAAACACTCAAATGAAACAATCTGAAAAGGAAAAATCTCTCTTTTGTTAAACTTGATAAAACATTTTTTTTTAAACCTAAAAACGGAAATAAGAATTTATGTGTTTTCTTTACCTTAGAGTAAGGCGTTTCTTTCAACCAGCTTTCGCCTGCACTCACTCTAATTGGCTAGTACTCCTTGCTTCCATTGGTTAGGCTGGTTAAGGTTAGGGTGGGGTTAGGGTTAGGGATAGCCAATCAGAGGCAGAGTTGGGGCGGGACTTGGCTGAAAGATGGTGGGGAACAAATAACATAGCGGGTCCCCTTCAATGGAGGCCGTCATGTTGCACCGCCATGTTTCTACAGTAGCCCAGAATAGACAAACCAATCACTGGCTCTAGATATGGCTGTTTGGTTTTTTTTTTTGGAGTTTTCGGCTACCATAGTTTCTTCTACAAGCTTGAAAGGGGAGGGTGAGGCGAGCTGTATTCAAATGGTTGCAAACTGTAATTTCACTGCTAGATGCCACTAAATCCAACACACTGGACCTTTAGGGCTGTGAATAGATTTATTTTCAACTTTTAGGATTGGAAGTCTAAAATCATTTGTTTTAGCAAAAGAAAACAAAAGGTTAGGGTTAGGGATAATGTGTAGTCCTTAAAAAGACTGGAAATTATTCAAGCTAATCAAATGAGAGAATCCTGATTGTGCAGTAAGTTATATCATGGAAAATGGACTGCACTTTTATAGGGTTTTTTCATCTGAAGCACTTAATGTCAGCTGGCTTCCATGCAAGGAGCTGGATGCATTTATTAATTTGTGAAGCTACAACTACACGTTTTCATGTGTACATTAACCTACATTTTGTTGCTTTTTATAATGTTGATTCAAAGGGAAGACCAAAAGTATAATATCTCTTCTTTATTTTCTCATTCTTTATACTTAAACTCCAATTTTCTGAATTCTCAGATAACATGTGAGCCTTTCCATATCATATCTCTCTTCAGCCACTAGTAGTGATGTGTTCACTTTGTACTATTTCTTCATGATTGCCTTCTTGGTTGCTGCTTCCACAAGATTCCTCATGTTGTATATTTTCCCATGTCAGGCTACTTATATACAGCACAACACATGTCTTGTGTATTATCTAGTAACACTTTCAACACTGCTCATACATGAACTTGTGTGTGATCTGTATTCTGCTTTCCACACAGTCTCTAACATGATTGTTGGAGATTCATGATGATTATTCCACATGCTTGCCTGTGAGATCATCTTTTTTTCCTGCGTCTAATGACAGAAGATGCTGTACAGATTGTAAAGCCCTCTGAGGCAAATATGTGATCATAAATAAATAAACTTAACTTGACGCTCTGAAATCTTGACGGCTGCCGATTGTTTATTAATAATCACACTGCAAAGCAACACAACCATCATCACTTTCTCAGTTTCATCATCATTGTCATCATTGTCGCGGCTGCTGCTGCTGATGACGATGGAGAGCGTTAACTGTGCATGCTAACAGTCGTCCTGCGTCCTCACTGCTCCAGATTGCTGCAGTCCTGCTGTTTAGCATCCACTCTCTGATTTATTAAGCAGCTGTTGTTTCACACCCACTCCTCCACAATCTGGCCCCGCTGGAGCCTCTGGTGTCCGGGTCTTCCTCTCGGGGGGTTTGTGGACACTCACAGCTCCCTGGGGGGGGCAGCTCTGTTCAACTCACTCCCCCGCCTCCAGCACAGGCCAGACCGGTTCCTCGGTGCCGTTGCTTCTTCTCCCTCCATCTCATTGTCTCCATGTCAGGCTGTGAGAGCACAACATGATGGAGAGTGACTTTTGGATGGCCAGACGCCTGCTCTCCATTGTCCCCCTTGAATGGGACTGGAAATTGTACAACAGAAGAGGAGTCCAGATGTCTGTTGCAAGGCGTGACACAAAGAGGGGCCCACAATGGCTTCAATCTCAGCTTCAGTGGGAGTGTGTAGCTTATTAAAGGCCACAAAGGCTAAACGGGCATAAAATAGAGGAATCTCAACAGGAGAGTGGCTGGAGTCTTGGAGGTGTCAGGTGCAAATGATGGTCTCATTTTCAGCTACAAACCTCCGAGAGGTCATCAGTAGATACTCTGATATCACTTTACGTGGCTCTGCTAGTCTGCTTTGATATAGGAAGAGTCATGCTTGGGTTGCATCCCTCATTGTATGTTTGATTTTAACAAAGTTGTTTTTCAGAGGGCTCCAGTTCTCCATTTCTTTATATGTTTCAAAAGAGCACCATAACTCTCTTGTTTCAACTGTTTATTTCCTCTTTTAAAATTAGATTTTGTAGTGAGTGTGTTAACTTAAATTACTTTTAACAATCAGTCCGTTGTCCAACTTTAGTCAGAACTTGGTGTCATTAAATAATCAATAAAATCTTCAGATTTTCAAGAAACTCTCTTGATTTAGACAATCAAGAGAGTTTGCAGTATCCGGACAGGAAATCCCTGCTTGCAAACCTAGCAGGTTTGCAACATTTGAACTAAAGGAGCAGATGTGGTCTGTCAGTCAGAGTCTAGTATTGTGTCTGTTATGCAAAGAAGAGCCCAGCCTTTACATTCATTCAGTAAAACACATTTTAAAGGAATAGTATATATAGTATATATTGTATAATATGTACAATATGTGTATTATCAGCAGGATGACATCATTTGTCTCTGCCTTCCAAAACTGTTACAAATAAATCAGTTTTATGATGCCACAACACTACGGTTGAGGTTTGATTAGGTTAGGCACAAAAACAACTTGGTTGGATTTAGGGAAATGTTGTTGTTTGGATTAAAATGACTACTTGGTTAAAGTTAGGACCTTTGTCGTCATGGTTGCAATTATAAACACATGGTTAAGGTCAGGGGATGATCGTGGTCATGCTTTAAAAGAAAAACAACGTTGACTGTTGGTTGGAAAAAGGAAACGAACAACAGTCTCCCGAGTTAAAGTCCGATGATTTGTTAACCCATCCATCCACCCCTGACCTCCTTCCTACATGGACTTTGTCGCTCATTAATAACATCACCCGACTTCCTCCTTTGCTCCCGCCATAATTACTACAGCCGTTAGAAGGCATTGTCACTCTAACGTAAACAGATGTCGTTTTGGGGCAGTTACTGAAACGACTGATGTTATCCTTGTTGTTGTTGACTTCTTGGACTCTCTGCAAGAAGCAAATATGCATATTTCCCAAAATGTCAAACTATTCCTTAAAGCATATGCATTTGTAAAACTTTTGCAGTTCTTAACAAACAATCCAGCTGCATTATTTCTTTATTCTTTGTGTCTTTTTCCCCTTGTTCTGTGTGTGTCTGAGTTGTAGGATTTAACAGGATTTAAGGGGACACTTTTTTCCTGCTGGCTGTAGGTAGGTTAGTGCGTGTGTGTGTGTGTGTGTGTGTGTTGACCGTGCAGGGAGGTACAGATGGTGGGATGTGGCAGTCTGTCTGACTGCAGTGAAGAATGTGAGATTCAGCTGTCGGCCTCTGGCCCCCCAGCTCTGACCTTATGTGTCTCTGATCACCGTCTGGCTCCATCTCATTATGACAAACTCCATATTGCTTCACTCTCACAGTGCAGCCACAACAATTACTAAACAGAAAACTACCAAATATCTACAAAAAAGGCACTCATGGCAATGATAAAGGCTGGCATTCCTCTCAGGAGATGCATTTGTCACTAATTGAGCTCCTGTTAAGTCGCTTTACATGGTAGAGGGTCTCGGCTGTTGAGCTGCTAAGATACCTTGTCGGCAGATTTCATTAGTCACAGGAGCAGGGCTTTTGTTTCACTGTGGTGTATGTGTGTGAGCATGTGTGTGTGAGCAAGTGCAAAGGACCTTCAGATAGCCAGGAGGACTCCAGAGTTTATTTATAGGCTGAGTGTCACAGCAGTGCATGGCCAACAGCAGAAAGTCATTTACATCCACTGCACCAGAATGCGAAGGTAAGCAGCTACTATCGCTGCAACATTTGGCTTAAAGGCTCAGCTTTTTTTAAAGGATCAGCTTTTCTTTTTTTTTATGTCTCAGGACCCTTGCCAGCAGAGGGAGCAATACATGGCAACACAGCTCCTCTTTTGTCATGCTCTTAAATGAGGTGATTATACTGAGCTGGAGGAGCCCTGAATCCTGCTGCATCTGATAAACTGATATAATGACCTTAAGAGGCTGCTTACAGTAGGCTACAGTATACTGTGTGATAAATGTTACAGCTCCTCTCAACTCATTTTACTTTTTTTTTTACCCCCAAATGAAGGAAAGTAGTTCCAGAAGTGCTGCTTTTGTTCTAAAGTGTTTTCTTTTACAATATGTAGATCTGTTTCCTCACAACTCTGGAAATGGCCAAACATTGTGCTTTACATTTGTTAAGTATGGAAGCCATTTTCTGTCGGAAAATGAAAAAAGTTGATGAAAAGTTAGTCTCCAAAACTCATTGAAATCAAAATTATGAAATACAAACAAACACAATTGACTTACTATCTCATAATTTTGACTTGGTAAGTCACATTTTTTTTGACTTTTTATCTCATATTTCCAACTTACTCTCAGAAGTTTTACTTTTTAGCTCAGAATTTTTAGATTTCATCTAATTTGGATTTACTGTCTCAGAATTTTAACTTAGTATGTCTACATTTTGACTTATTATCTCATCATTTTGACTTTTTAGGTCATAATTTGACTTTCTGTCTCATAACTAAACAACTAAATTCAAATTTGACTTAAAACATTTTTTCTCATAATTATGTCAAGATAAAATGCTCATTCTTTTGCTAAGTCAAAATTATGAGATAGTTATTTCTCATGATTTTGATTTACCATAACCATTTTTTATCTTGACATAACTTTTTTCTTTTCCTGGCAGAAATGAGCTTCCATAGTTACATTTAGTAATGTCAATTTTTTTTAAATGCTTGTCTTTTTATGATGCAAGTAGAAGCAGTGATATCAAACCCAATAAATCATTATTTAGTCATATATGCATGCATATTCACAAGTTTAAATTAATTAATTCATCATCAACCTTTCGTTTCTGTCCCGTCAGGCTGATCTGTCAACATCCCGCTATAACGTGTCTTTGTAATTTATATAATGATAATGTATGTTGTTTCAGACAGCTGCTGTAGATTGTACGCAACTTTGTTTGGAGAGTTCTGTGTGTTGTTTAGGGAGGAAAATGCATTTTATGGGAAAGTAATTAAAATGTAACTTGTTTTGTAGGATTGTGAAACACTGAGATGAGATGAGCTCCACTTAACAACATCATCCAATAATTATTTACGGAAATGTATAATATTTTCAGAAATGAAGGGGGAAAAATGACTTCTCAGTTTCCACATCTTCAGCCACTGATTGCTTGGTACAAATAGATCTCTGTAATTGCCACTTATGCTTGAGAGTCCATTTATCTATTCTGCAACATTACGTCACAGGCCTCAAGTATTGCCTCTCCTCCATGTTTCTGTGGTGAAAATATCAGACATGTTTTGCATCTGCTGAGGTTGTGCAAAGGGACGTTCTGTCCTCATGTTTTGTACTTATACTATGTATTATGCTGGTTTTATCTGTGCAGCACATAGCGTATCCCACACAATAGCATGTGGTCATTTGCAATGACCTTGTCCAACAATGCTTAAGAAAGGAGTATTGAAAAGAGGGAATAGCAGAGGGAGTAAAATAGGATCCTTTTAGATTGAACACAACGGTCAGAGCAGTGGCTGATTCCAGTAGTGGCTCATGGGAGTCCTCTACTGGACTGATGTCATAACTGCACATCTTTCCTGGGATATATCAGGGCTGCACAAGTGCCAGCACTGATACAGGTTTTAAATTGAGTTTTAGCTTATAGGTTGGCCACCGTGCTCCCACCAGATGTTAAATGTCTACTCCAAAAAATGCAATCTAATAGTTTCTAACAGTCAGGAATATACAGTCTCTCTAAAACACAAGTGCAGGACCAAACATAACAAAATACAAAACTGTTCACAAAGACAAAACCAAGTAAGTCAGTACATATCAGCATGGAAACAGCAACTAACAATTATTTCATATTCAATTGTTTTAATTGTTTTGGCCCATAAAATTTCAGAAAATAGTGAAAAATACAAAAATCCCAATTTCCCAAAGCCCTAATTGACACATTCAAATTACTTGTTTTGTTGTTGCTTAAAACCTCACTGACCTGCCAGTGGGTCAATCAGTATAAACTCATGCTGTGCAGCCAAACTTTGCTCGAACCCACTAAACTTTATTTAAAATTCTAGTTGAGGTCCGAAATTATCCAAAGATATACCGACCCTAGTCAAAAATGTGGGAAAATGTGTATAAATTGATGAACAGTGCATGTCATTGGTAATGTGCAGCCATAAAAACATGGACATTTGGATTTGAATATGTCACTCGCCGCACTCATCATATTGAATGAAAAGTTGGAACAAGCTAATACAGAATATATATATGAAACTGTCAGACAGTGTGGAATAAGAGGATTTTTCCAACCTTAAAGCTTCTTAAGGAGAAACAACATTGGAAAACTGGATGTATATGGGTTCATGTCTAAGAAGACAAAGGAAACCAGCAGATATTCACATTTGGGAAACTGCAGCCAGTGAATTATTTTTGGCATTTTTCTTAGAAATGAGTGTTCTGTCTATGGACTAATGAATTCAACTCTAGAAATTCAGCTCTGTCTGGCTCACTGGCTGGTTTAGGATGAATATCATGCATATAGAGTTGGGTATTGTTTTAAAATTTTCAATATCTGTGCCAATATGATTCCTGAATTTCAGTATCAATACCAAAACAGTAGATCTGCAATGATTAGTCAATTAATTCATTAGTTTTTTGAGTAATTGTTTTAGGCAAAAATGTCAAAAAGTCTCTGTTTTCAGCTTCTCAGTTGTGAATATGCTGTTGTTAAATAAACATTAACATTAAATAAAATAAAATATTTTCTGGTTTCTGAATAGCTTTGGGTTTTGAACTGTTAGTGAAAATGATAGTTAGTTGCAGTCCTGCAGAACAATTTTCAATACTCTGTCTATCTATCTATCACTATCAGTCTAAAGATAAAAAGGAACATCTTTAACTGCACTAAAAATGCAGCTCAGCTGAATCTCCACTGCGTTTTCACCAAAACTCTTTATGGGTCTGTTGTCTTGTTGCTGGAGCAACATCTGTGTTGCATCATTGTATCATATTATCCAGGATTATATCAACATAAACAGCAAACATCTTTTTTTGTACACATGTATCAGATCTTTTTTTCATTATCTCTCTCAGCTTGTTGTCACCTTCTTTTGAATGAAATTCATCACATGAGAGGGCGAGTCAGAGCACCCTCTCCAGGCTGCTGTTGTTAAAAAAACCAAGAAAGAGTCTCATCTAAGATATACAGTGACATATACAGCGTAGGCTCAGCTGTGATTTCGCATAGTTTTGTTGTCTGTCTGCAGAAGAAAACGTTTTGTTCTTACAGAGAGCTGTGTTCAGATGTATGAAAATAAAAATCCTCAGAAAACAAGTTGTTTTGTTTTGGGCTCTCTGTCGCGCAGAGCTACAAAACAGTTGCCATGTACAGCATCATGGAGAGACAATAAAACAGATGCAATGCTAGCGTGAGGCAAATTGGCAATTAAGATTAAATCAGGATCACTACAGTTTTCAGCCTTTGGAGAGAAACAGAACAAGGATGGTGCAGATTTACGGCTGATGATCTTGCTGAGTCACATTACAGAAGCCTGCAAGGATTGATGTTTACTTAAAATAACATAAAAATGCAGATTCAAACTCATAGAGTAGTTCAGAATGTGTTGTTGTGCTGCACAAGCAAAATTGCATTATATCTTCCTGAAGAAAAAAAAATTCTTTGATGCATATCTCGGGCTCAGACAAGGTCATCTTCATATTCCTTATGCTCGTCCAAATGTAATCTCCTCTGTAACGACGGAAAAGAGTGATAAATGACAGAGGGCCCATTACACAGAGGGCTCATATCACCAAATATGTGGCACACATCCAGCCTCACACACAAACAGCCTCTGAGATTGTGCACTTTCCCGACTGTCACAGCGCTCGGCTGCGTGTCAGTGTGACTCCTAAATTTTTAATGGAAATGTAGGAAGGAAGCAGTCAATGTCCAAACTAATAGCTCCGATTTCACAGTGAGGATTCTTCAAACTCGAGAGGGTTTTTTTAACAGAGAGAGGAATTCATTTAAAATAATTCAATAGCAAGATATACAGGTAAAATTTTAATTTAATTCCAATTTACTTCACAGAGGATAGAAATTATTCGTGCTTTTATTTGTCTGGCATTTTGAAAATCTTAATTTTGCAGATATTCCTGTTACTTTCATGCCTCTGATGTTTTCATATGAGTAGGCGTCAAAGTTTTCCCATGCAGGATAAATTCAATGTGTCAGGCCTGGCTGCTGTATTTACCACAGGACATGATTTGCTGAAGAGGTCACTGAAGTAACTATGGTCTGCGTTTGCTGAGATTCGGTGTTGGTGGATTTTAATGTCATTCTTCCAAATCTTCAACCTTTGCAATCTTTCACATCCTTAAAAAAAATGTATTATTACTTTTATTTATGCTTTTTCAAATGAAATGGGGTCGTGGTGAGGGGAGTTTGTCAGAAAAGCACTTACCAATGAAAACCAGCTTCTCTGTCAGCAGACTTAAACTAGGCCAAAGCTTTTTCACATAAATGTACAAAGGACAAGATGTGCTGCCAAAATCTTATTTGGTAAAAAATTAAGGCGTGATATGCAAAGAATATGACACAGCATAACAGAATAAGTCAACAACATTATATCTATTATCTGTGACACTGAACTGTTCTGTAAATGTGATTTTGCATGGATTCAGAGAGCACTTCTGTTACCATATTTGCTGTGATGTCATCTTAAGATGTTCAACTCCTTTCTAGTGGCATGGGCCAGACTGAAATATCTCAACAACTATTGGGATGGATTGCCAGGAAATCCTACTTCCAAGGTGCGTAGAGAAGGGGAAAAGTCTGAAGAGGTCAAAACTCCAGCAAAACCTGCAATATAAAGAACGACTTTATTGCTATATTGTATAATAAAGTTGTTTCTTTATACTACAAGTGTTGTGGGAGTATTTTTTAAGAAACACTGGAATCGTCATCATAGTAACTTTGCTCCAGCAAAGTTTAAAAGGTTAACAAGCAGAAAAAATGGAGCTAATAATGTCAAATAATGGGACTTTTCATGAAGATAAAGGATCCAGTTGCCTCAGTATGTCATAACAATTTGAATGTAGACCATTACACATATCCAATTTAAATTAATGTCAGTAATTCCATTCTCAGCCCTATAATTTTCCATAAAGGTGTAGGTTGATAAAAATCTTTATGGGCTTGATTTTTGAGATTAAGATCCTCTTTTGTGAGTAAAACTATGACTATTTGGTGTTACTTCACATTTTTTAAACAGTAGTACACTCTCAAAACATGGTGGTTTATGTCTTCAGTAGGAACAAATAGGCCAGTTCCAAGTACATTTGTTCCTACAGAAGACATAAACCACCACTGAGGCACAGACAGGGTAGGGAAGTCGGGAGGTATTGATGGACGGGCTAACATTGTGGG
This sequence comes from Siniperca chuatsi, assembly GCF_020085105.1. Lineage (NCBI taxonomy): Eukaryota > Metazoa > Chordata > Actinopteri > Centrarchiformes > Sinipercidae > Siniperca > Siniperca chuatsi. The sequence goes on from NC_058048.1 coordinate 21,018,641, forward strand.
TTTTGGGATTTGGTTGGCAATGAGAAAAATATAGAATTACAGCATTATTACCCTTTTACAGACAGCAGAAATAACTTTTCCATGGAAACATAGGATCCAACCACCTCAGTATGTAATAACAATTTGAATTTAGACTATTATACAGTTTAAATTTGAATATCAGCAATTTGACCCTCAGCCCCATAATTTAAGGTTTAGGTTGGTAAAAATGTACACAGACTTGATTTTCTGACATTAGGATCCTCTCTTGTGAGTAAAACTATGAACACTTTTCAGTGTGCCCTCTGGAGACATCAGCCTCAGTGGTCAAAACCTGTCAATTAACAATAAAGACATGTTTGACTCCCTGCTGTGGCCTTTTCTGTGAGGACATTGCACGTTGTCACCCCGCTCTCGCATGGATTTCCTCGGGGTGTTTCCTCCCTCTGTCCAAAGACACACAGGTCAAGAGTGAAGACTAAAGCTGCCAACAGGTACAAGCATGAGCGTGAATGATTGTCTGTCAATCTGTATTAGCCCTGTGAGGGACTGCTGACCTGTTTTTACCTGCAGCCCACCCACTGCTACACCCCCACAAACCCCTAAAAATAAAAAATAAAAAGCAGGTGGAGGTGATGAAAAAAGGCACAGACACTGCACCGGTGCTTCAGGTGCAGGCCACTAGATGGCACAAAAGAATCAATAAATCTGAACTCTTTGCACTTTGTAGAAATACCAGCAATCCATCATTTTGTTGTCTTCAGACACTGTAAAATACAGTGGACCAAAGTGCAACAAGGAGGAAATGGTCTCCACAAAGAAGTCCAGTCGTGCTATCTAGAAGTAGACTGTCAAGGCTAAGCTCATCTTCCACCATCTGGCAGCGAGATAACAGCATCTCCGCCAACTTTAACAATGGATGTATTCAGGAAAACTGGGGGGAGTGTCTTTCCTCTTATAGATAGCCGCTGAAAGTGACACAAATCGGAGAGATACTGTAAAAATCTACCACAGACACATTTCTCCAACCAAATGCCAGCCAGTGAAAAGATTTAGTTAGATTCTGTCTTCTCAGTGTCTTTTGTGCAGCCGTAAATCATGTGCACACTGCATGAAAGCAAAGGTGCTGGATGAGTAGGTAACATTTTTGCTGAATTAATTTCTGAAATCTACCTGACCTACTGAAAATGTAGCTTATTGAAGGGGGGCAGGGTTGATAAGGCCTGAACATGCAAGCTGAGCAGTTTCATATCGGTGCTTCTTTCACACTTAAGCAATCAATTATTCACACATAGCAGTGACATCAAATCTCTAATGTACAAGTGTCCAAGATTTATACATTCGTCACACACACACACACACACAAATACAGACCTAAAAATTGTATTTTGATAAGAAATGAAGAGGGTTACAGGGTGTAGACAGGGGATCTGCAGCCAGGGCCGGACTGGGATAATAATTCAGGCCACCTAACCTCAATCTCCACTCTGTTTTGTTGAGATTTTTTTCTGTTTGCTGTTCATGCCAGTAACGTATCTTTTAGTTTTATTACTACACACAAAAAGGCCCCAAAGAACCTCCAAAGTAGTTAAAAACAGTCAAGTATTTTCAGTTTCAAGAGTTAGTCCAGTGCACTTCCATAATTAGGGCTACAGGAATAAATACTCTTTAATTAATACTAATTGTTTGCCCATTTTGTTTGTTTTGCACATGGTATTTCCTCAGAGCTCTGACTGGACTTCCACCTGACAGAAAAGAGCATTCAAGTCTTTCTTTTCAATATTGTTTCCATACAGATGCATCTGCTGCTTTCCTACATAGCATGATTAAGTGTTGATGCCATTTATTAGTTTTTTAAAACATACACTCAGCTGCCAGTTTATTAGGTACACCTAGTTAAAACTAATGCACTAATACAACAGTCCTGCAATAAATCCTCCCTTATGTTAAGGTTGTAATGTTCAGTTTTTGTTTAAACTGTCTTAGAGAGACTGTAGTATGTGGTGCTGTTGAACTCTAGTGCATTATACAAAGAGGTGTTTCTATTATTTAGCCTACGCTCAATGACATAAATGGGGTGGACAAAATAATAGAAACACCCGTCAGTATAACGCAACACAATTCAACCATACAACTGAATCAACACCTCTCTAAAACAACAAAAACTGAACATTATAACCTTCATGAAGGGAGGATTCATCGCAAGACTGTTGTATTAGTGCATTAGTTTTAGCTAGGTGTACCTTATAAACTGACAACTGAGTAAATAATGCCAAGTGATTGTTTTTGTAAGTACATCCTAATCTAAAATCAAATAATTCTATAAAAATGTAATTGCAATATCAATACTTTTACCCCATTTCCCCTGCCTTGTTACCCAGTAAAAATACTACTGTACTTCATAATTATTAAATATATATTCAATAATTTAAAAAAATACTTACAGCACAGTGTAATTTCCATTTAAACACAAAGTTGTTACCCTTTACTTCCTAAGTTCTTGCCTTCTTCCCTTATACTCACATATTCGTCACAGTGTTGGCACCCGGTAAGTATTTGATTTATATCCTTATATGCTAAATAATTACACTGTAATTTGTGGGCTGTAATGTAAAGCGTTACCAGTATTTTGGCACATTTCAAGTGCAGTATAATACATAAAAGGCTTCATGACTCATTAGACTGAGAGATACTGAGTAATATTTCTTTCCAGTTAAAACTTAATCAGATTTAACCTTAAAATCTGACAACAATAGAAGAAGACAGGGGACAGCAGGTCCCACAATATGAGAGCAACATAAATAAGTCAGGAGTATACCTGCCGTATTTAGACAGTAACTCTATTGAAGCAGATAAAACAAACAACAACACAGGACCTTCATAGCTGTCTGAATGAGGATTGGTGACTTCATGTGTGTTTTAATTGTGAACCTCAGCATGCAGAGGTGCAGGCAACGCTCTCAGAAAACATGTGAAACTTAATATCATGTAATAAATCTATTATATTCCATTAAAAATACAACACATCGACCCACCTACATTAATATTTCACCTGACAACCCATTTATTGTGAGCTCAGACTTACATTACAATGTAAAATCCCACAGCAGCTCCTGTTCTCTTTTACCTGTGACACTTGTTTCTGCTCTGAATTAGACTTTGTAATATATCAGGTAATGCATGATGATTGAGTTGACATTACATTTATATGGAACTAAGTGATTATGAGAGTTATTCTGAGGGAATTTTCCAATATTTTAATGTTTCCAGATAAAATAGGATGTAATGTTTGCCTGTAAAATACTCTAATTAAAGCCACAGTCAACAAAGACTGAATTGTTCACCTCAGAGTAACACAGTAAACACGCTACTAATTTTCTTACAGAAATTGAAGGAATTTATCCTTTTTCTATCAAAGCTGACTGTTTGCTAACAACTTTGCCATATCAACTTAAAAGTGATGATGAGTCAGTGTTGTTTCACAGCTGCCCCCAAGTGGACAAAAAATCAATGAATGCTGATTTAAGTAAATTAAAGAGTAACTTAACACCCCCTGAAAGTCTCGTTTCTGCTGACCAGTGGTTCAACGTTTGTAGAGTGATGTAGAAGTGTACTCCAGTGAACTGAACCAGTCTATCACAGGGCGAACACAGACAAGACAACAACTCACACACACCTATGAGCGATTTGGACTTTGTAATCCTATCCTGGGAGAAATTCTGGGAAGGATTTGCGATTTGCTAAAGTTATTTTACATTAATTGTGGTTTTTCCACATTGTACACCTAACTTTAAATCTGTAAACAAATTGTTGAGAGGAAACATTACAGTGTAGCTTATTTCTTATTCTTTTATGCTGCATGGTTTGTTGTTTCTTTTCAATACAACACATTCGTTTTCCAACATTGTGTTTACGTTCTGTTATATCAAAGCACCAGAACAAATTAGACAAGGGGGACATACATGATAGGATAGGTGATTATAATTCAAATATAACCTATAAGTTTACAGCACTTACACACAAGAGTGCGTGTTTAGCACACAGCTACTTTACGCAAGACAAAAGCAAACAGGACAACATCTAACACAATACAAACATAGACCACCACCTCAGCAGTGGTGAACTTCAGCTGTAACAGGCTCAGTAGAGCGATCAGAAATAACCAACTAGATTTGAATGAGTGTCATCATGTCATCAAAAACGCAGTGCTGTTTTTTTGCCAGCATTGTTTTCATTCAACAATATTTTGTTCAGGTATTTGTTTGTGTGTTAATATATATACACACACACCTACTGAGTTTTGTACTCACATCATTCACTGGGGTGAGATGGGGGCTTGACTTTGGGCCCCTGTATCCAAGACAAAAACAAACAATGCATCATACTTTTAAATTAAATGAATATGTCTGTCAATGTAATTATCATAGATTGCATCAAACGCAAATTACAGAAGGTTTTTTGGCACACCCACTCCCACTGCCTGCTTATAAACACCTACATGCTATCATTGTAGAAGTCTGTCTATTAAAAGAGGCAAAAAGTCGTTATGTTAACTGTTTATCTGAGTAATAAAGGACAGATAATTGTTCATTGACGAGCTGCAGTAGAGCTTTTGTTGCCAGGGGGCGTCACCGAGCAGCTCAGGCAGGTGAATAAGCTCCTACAGTTTTACTGTACTTTACTGTGTGAGCTGGACAAGAAGGAGCGACACACTCTCAAGCAGCAGAAGTGAGGCAGGTTGGGTTCAACATAGAAACGAAAGAACAGGAAAAACCTGAATGCCTTTTCTGTGGGTTTTTAAAGTAAATGCGAGCGGAGCCGCCGGTGTGCTCTGCGATGTGAGCCGCTGTTTGTAGGCGGGATGGGAAGAGGAGACGGAGCTTTGCTCGCAGACGTTGCCTCCCTGGTTTCTGTTAATTGCTAACTTACCTGAAGACAATTAAGCAGCAGTTGAGGAGCGAAGTGAGTGTTTGTGTCAACTTTAAAGAGGCTCCTGTCCGCTGGAGCAGCCGGTGGATGTTGCGCCATGGAGATAAAGGCAAGACTTCGAGCCATATTGATGTTAATATGGATCTTTCAAGGTAAGCTAATTAATTCAGTCGACGGGCATTAAGCCGCGTGCTGCTGCAAGTGGCAGCCTATGAGTGAAACCAGTGGCAATAGCATTATAGAAAGTGTAATATATATATATATATATATATATATATATATATATATATATATATATCCAGACGACATTTATGAGAAAATATGTGGTTTATCCTGAAACTCAAGGCTGTAGCCTACCTTCCTCTTAAAAGCTTTTCCTGTCAAATTCCACATTTGAACCAATTAGAAAGTAAAAAATAATAAAATGCAACCTAAGTTCTCTTTTAACATATTAACTGCATACAGGACACGCTGGTGCGAGTTGTCACAGTTGCATGTGATGAATTAAGTCATTAAAGTGAAATACAATAAAGAAAGTACTGTATGTACTGTAGCTGTACAGATGAGTGAGTGTAAATGTATTAATGTATTTCATTACTCAGATTCATATTATTGGCAGTTAGGAGCAGCTATTAGCCTGCTCAAATGCCAAAGATGTGTCAGTCTGCCCCCCCTCTTCCTCCAGTGAAATGCAGGAACAAGCACGCTGACAATTCATGAAATATGTAATTTTTATTGCTGTGGCTGCTGCTGCTGCATGTGGTTTTACCAGAGGTGCCCTTTTAAGCACAGAGCAGAGTACTCTTCATCTTAAGAGGGCATAATGTTGTTGCATGGTTGAATGCTCTGAAATGAATTTCAAAGAAGTCAAATGTTGTTGCTTGCTTTTGCTTTCTTTTGATGGTTATTGTCCCTTGTGAGGTTAAAAATAAGATAAAAGCATGACTCTACCTGAAAGAGCAGGATGTCATTTTAAAAATTCTAGACAAGACATCCCAGCTGTCACATTTTGGATATGGGTCACTTGATGAACATAATGATCATACAGGTTCAAAGCCCTGCACCTAGTATTGGCTTTTTACTGGTATGGCTTGTATGTATGTCATGTCAGGTTAACTTTCAAAAAATTTGGCATAAAAACTCATAAATGATGACACAAATTTAAACTAAATGTTTGACAAAAAGAAACAAATATTTTGCGCAGCTTTTAGTTCACAGTATTAAAAAATGGATAAAAAAGAGAGTTTTGTCATATTTATCTGTTAATCATCAGTTTGGACTGTAAACATTTGGAGCCAAAACTGAGAGCCGTTTCCCAGCTGGATGCTATTACTTTACATAATCAAAACAAATACAAAAATATTGACAAGATGTGTTAAATCGTATTAATTTTCCTGTTTCTTGTCAACACATTCTGCATCATTCAGGCTCAGGGCTTCTTCGGGGCTTCTTCATTCAAAGAAGCCCTTTAGGCTCTTCTGACATTTCTTACCAGATGTTGGCTTTCCTCTGGTGTGGAAATCAGAGATTGTTGCAGCTTGTGTCTTTTATGTCAGGATTTGTTTGGTTCAAACTCAGCTTTCACTGAGGAGCAGTGTTGGGAAAGACAAAAAGGGGACATTATATCCATCTTACTTCAACTTACTTTTGAGTGCTGAAATTCCTTAAAGTGTGTATGTTGTCCTTTAACAATACAAGATGACACCTGGCCACTTTGGCGTGACGTTTTTTAAGGCCACCACGTTGTCAAAATGAAATGTATAGTCAAATGTCTCTTTTATGTTTTAAGATGTTATCATGTGAAGCAACTGTCTAGCATCGTGTCAAACGCTTCTCATGTTTTTGTCATGTTTTTTATGTGAAGCAACGGACTGTAGTACTGTTCCCAAGACAAATTTCCCCTCTGGGACAATAAAGCTTACTCTGCTCTACGTTATAGCTACCATCCTTTGATGTGGCGTAACTGCTAAATGGAATGAAACAAATTCAGTTTGCGGCTCACCGACGAACAACTTCAGCCGCTTCGTGTTCTGATGCTCGAATGGATTTCTTTATTTGCATGATGGATTTCTTTTCACATTGCTGACAGCAGCTAAGCCTGTTTAACAACAAACAATCCTGCCTGTCAAAAACGTCATAATTAGTGAATCAAGAAGCTGCAGCACAAAACTGTACTGCCCGTCTGTCAGATTTCAAATGAGAAAAGTAGACCCAGCTGGTATTGATGAAACAGAGCAGCTCATTGGCTTTACATAAGAAGATCCATAGCTAATTGGCTACTAAATGCTAAAATAAATCTGTTAATACTTAGCTTTCTGCAGGATCCTCTCATTTTTGATGATCTGAGACAGATGCTGAACATTTTTTCCAGCAATAAATCACATTCTAGTTGTAGCATACAGTGTGTCCATGCTGTAACACATTGCCGCTGCCCATCAGATAGCTCAAATTGGCCTGAGGACAAAATGCCTTTCTCTTTGCCCCCTGGCTATTAAAATATTGTCATGTCCTCAGCTGATTGTGTTCAGTGACGGCTGGTTTAGAATGAGACGGGAACCATCTTGGCTCTGCTGTAAGCTGATGTGTGCGAGCCAGCTATATCCCTTTTCACAGAATAACTCACAGAGATTAGGGTAATTCTGATTATGTGTCGCATGATTAACTAAACAAGAAATTAGTCGGTCAGGGTCCAGCATTGAAACAAACAGTGTTTTCCCGGCAGGGTGCTGCATGAGAATTAACTGTCATTGCAAAGCTTCCCTTTGGCTGGCCTCAGCAGCTACCAGAGTGTGGCAATAAAGAGTCTCAGTCATCTAGAGATCTGGAAGATATCTGCAGGAGCACAAGTCAAAGTCAAAGACTTAAACAGGGAATCAAGCTGCCTCTGAGTCAGTACTTCTAGATACCAAAGTTTGTGTGTAACAGCGGGGTAAATTTGGTAGTTTTGGAAGGAACTTTGGTAAATTAGAAAAGAACCTGTAATTTTACGGCTTGACAAAATATTATTATCACAAGGTCCATTGCATTTTGTGAATAAGTGAATAAGCTGAGCAGGACCGAGTAGGCGTGAAAACAGTGTGTCATCTTGGAGTCCAGTATCCAGTTCATATAATGTGTCCATGCTGTGATTTCACATTTGTCACTGTAAGGCAGTGTCACTTTTAAAAGGCAGCTAACAGTCTTATCTTTATCCACATTTTTCCATCTGTGGTGTTGAATCCAAAATGCCTCCAGACATTTTACTTCTGAGATGATTTTGTGTCACGATTATCTGTTCAGCACGACTCACTAGTTTCCTCCATTTTGCATAAGGACGCGCCGACACAACACTTTTATAAATTTTGTATGACATGTTAACTTCCACACTTTTTAATTAGCCTTTCTGCACGGCCAAAACGTATGACTTTTACAGTATACTCACACTGTATGGATCAATCGACTGGTAACGGCTTGGGTGCTCACACTAGACATAAACATTGTCCATCCACAATTCCATTAAAGTTTTATTTGAACACGATGGCTACATCTTCACAATTGTTGACAAAAGAGAGATGCGCATTTCTACTTTAAATGGAAAGCAAGAAGAAAAAAATAAAAATATGGAGCCACAGTTGGCTGGGAGTGCAGACATAACGGTCTGTTCTGCAGCAAAGTTCAGTTTTGTTTCTATCACAGCACAATCTCAGTCAAGACTACAGTTAGCTGCAGCGTGTAAAATACTACTCCAGTATTATTAAAACAAGCACATTATAATAGAGCTTTAGACAGCAGCCATTTTAAGCAATTGATGAGACATTGTGACCCCCCTCAAACTGAAAATTAAATTAAAACCAATCCTAACCTACAATTCTAAAATTAGTCTTGGTCAGATTCAGAGTTAAAATCAGGCTTAATGCGTGTATTACCTGCATTAGTGAAAAGAACAACTGCCTAGTTTCTGATACAGGTAACGGGGCAATAGATCAGGGTGATAGTGACATTTATAAACACTCCCAATAGAGTACAAAGAATGGCCTGTTGGGTTTATACACTGTAAATTTTGAATGCGGATAGATTATTACAGATTGAATATTACTGTTTTTTTCTCATTTTCAAACAGTAGTTTAGATTTTGAATGAAAAGTGACAGGCCTAGCACGGGCCTTTGTAATTTATTTTAATCTAATATGGTCATATATATTATGTTTTGTGCCGTTATTCAAAGGTAGACAGTAAAGGGGTGGTGGCGGAAATGATGGGGGGGCACAATGACACCAGTGTTCATTTTGGCACAGGTGCTTTTGATGTAGTTTTAGTCATTTGGTCAAAATCTATATTAGTTTTAGTCACATTTTAGTATTAGATTTTTGTTAGTTTTAGTCAAGAGAAACTAGACATTTTAGTCTAGTTTTCATCAGTGAAACCTTAGTCTCATTTTTGTTATGCATGTTTTAATTTCTATGTCTTCTAAGCATTTTGAGGCTACAGCTGTCAGCATCTTTGCTGTGTACAGTTACCATGGTTACAGGTGTTGTTCTCGTCAATTAGTCAGTGGACAAAGCACACAGTGTCCATGTGACTCTTCTCTGCAGTAATACAGCAGTAAATCCAGTTGCCTTTTCCAAACTCTGGCCATTTGAACAGAACCGCTCTCCCTCTTAGTAGTTCCTGCTTACCTAGCATTAGCATTACCACAGCTACCTGTGCTCTCCTCTGCAGAGCAGCAAATCATTCAGAAGCTGGATTTGCTCGCTTGTTCACTGAAATACTGTTCATTGTCTGGGTTTAGCTTGAGAGGAGAAGCCTTTACTTATTTTTATTTTTTTTAGTCTCCACTTCTTCATGAAAAAGAGGTCATCAACAAATATTTTTTGTCATGACAAAATTAACACTGAATGACACCCTATAAGTCATAATAATTTGTTCCAGTCCATTACAGTACAGAACAAAATGTATTCTGCTTTTGGGGTGGAGAATCACACAGTCGTAAAGTTAGTCAAGTTTACCAGAATCTCTTCTCAGATAAAGTGCGGCAGAAACATTCAAAGCGAACACATTAGACATCATTCTTCTATGTCACCTGCACAATCTGCTGCTGAGAAAACATCCTGATGCTGTGCATCCTCTGAGTCACTTTATTGAGCTGAATTTATCTTCTCTGACTCAAACTGGGTGAATTGCCACCCGTTTCCTGAATGGTTACATTTGTTAGGCTGACACATACCTTAGTGTGGGTGTTTTGACAAGAGAGCCTAATTGACCACAGTCTGCTCTGTGTGCCACAGACACACAGAAGACCCCTGTAGAGGGTATGCACACTGATTGGAGGCAGAAAGAGATGGCACTACCTAAAGGATTCTAAAACTAGGTCAAATTAATTGGCTTGTGCACGCCACACAATAAAGAGGACAGCGGTGCTCAGATTTTTATCTTCCTACACACAACAGCTGCTCCATGTTCAACTTCATACTACATCCAGTGACAGTTACAACCGTGGAGGTTGACTGATGTTGATTGGAGCTTTGCGTGCCGGCTCATTGAGCTAATGTGACCCTGAGGCAGGTGATCAAAACAATCTGAATGTGATGAGTGAACTTTGATGGATGTTAACACTGACACAGTACATATTTTTACACTCAATTATATAAACTCTTTCAAACTATTTCACAGTGAATTAATTTCTCATCCTCCTGAATTCCCATCACTATTACAGCAAGAAGGAATATATGTTTATATTATGCATGCTATCATTGCACTCAAAAATTTTCAAATGGTTTTGTTACAGTTGGCAGCTTGTGTTTTCTTTGCTGCTATAAAGGTAATATAATTATATTTTAGCCATGCACATTTTAGCTGATGTACATTAAATGAATGTCTCCCCCACATCTGATAGAAAAATATGGCACACAATGTTACCCATTATGTTCACAAAAACTAATCAGCATTTTTCTTGCTGAATGGCTAACTTTGATGTTTGGTACTGTTCTGATTTGCTATCCACAGCACACTTCACAGTCCAATAACACTCACATTAATGCTTATTCAGTAAGGAATAATTCAGAACCTTTAAAGCACATGTGTATATCCAGAAGAAGAGGCATCATGTGTAAACATCACCAGCTCACGCCTCTGACCATGACTGTAAAATCTCTTTGGTTTATTCATGTTCTTTGTTTAAACTGAAAGGAAATGGAGTTCTTTAACAGGGCAGGAGAGTCATCAATTATGTCAATAACCCACCTCAGAATTGGCCTTTGGAGGCTGGCTACACAAGACAGTAAGCATGATCGGTGCGCATACAATAAAGGCAATGAGTCTGTGTTACCTTATTTGACAGAAAGCTATGCATTTTTAAACATTCGAAGCTTCTGTTGAGGTTTTCAAATGAAGCTTTGAATGTCTCTCGTCATATTTTAAGAGTTTTATGAGATTATTTTTTGCTTGTTCAACATTTGTTTGATAAATTGCTATTAAACACATTCAGAGAGGATTCGAATTGCTGTTTTTATTCTTAATTCTTATCATTTGGCGTTGGTAATTTTCCTTTGGCTCTGGCTAAAACCTCTTTGGGGGGTGCCAAAAATTCCTTTATGCAGGAAAAACCCTGCCCAGTCAAGGGTGATATGTTTATCAATACTAGTCTAATTAGTTGAGTTTAATTGTCTGGAAAACAATTGTTTCAGTAAGGGTGTATTGGAAAAAGCAGTTGACCCAAAGTGATTTGCAGTGCAAGGCAATCACTCAGAGTAAGGCTTACATTAGTAGAGGATGCATACCTCGAATTTATGTGCAAAAGCTACGCATATTTTCCATAGTATTAGTAGTAGTAGTAGTATCATGAAGGGAAACCCATATAGTGCCTGCTGAGTATTGAAATTATGCATTATCTGTTGATTTTATGGTGAATTACTGTTTCATGTACACCATTATACAGCATCATATGGTTGGTTTCTCTCAATTGAGGTGTTCAGCTGGTGAGCATTCAGCTCTTCTTCTTGAACTGTTTCCCTTTGAATGGAGCAGGCTGGAAGCAGAAATGAAAGAAAGACACAGCACAGGAAATGAAATGTACATTAACCCTCAGAGGTTTCGTTTCAGAACGAAATGGTTCCTGTTTTGCAAAATCAGTTGTAAGATTAACGTAGGTGCATTTAGAAATGATACTCCTTCAATGTTTAATCAATCATATCTTTCACAAATCAATGTTTTCTCATGTGAGTTGCGACCACGCTTAGAAGCTTTTCAAAACATCTGGCTATTGACGGTCACAAGTAGGGAAGTGCTTTACTGAAAATATGTCTCTGTCAACCCTGAAACATAAATTTGACAATGAAAACCATCAGTTTAACCCTGCCTGGACTGGCAAGTATTTCTTTATTTTACCACCATCTCCAAACACCTGATATTTTTTATTACATTCATTTGCATTTGTTTAAAATTTGCCATTACCAAAAACTAAAAAAAAAAGGTTTTAAATAGGCTGCTGAAAATATCTTGCCCATCTACATTTCCTGGTTTTAAAATCTGGCCCAATTGAATTTGTAATTGAAGAGCCCTGATATACAGTATATAGTCACAGAATCACTAGAGATGGATCATCTCAGCATGAATAATTAGTAAACGTAAAGCTAGGTTAGCTGCAGCCACAGTAAGCATTTCACCTCATTAACTCCCACTACTCACTAAAAAAGCAGTCACTGTATATTCTGTTCATTTAGTTGATTAAATCCATCTTTAAACCTACCTACAGGTTGTTACTTAATCAAATACAGGTTGTAGTATAATTAAACTTAAATATCAGTGCAGTGAGTCATAACAATGCACAGGCTGATTGAGCGAGTGGTAAAGCTGCTGGTGCTGCAGCCTGACAGGTGTGTTTCACCTGTTGTCACCTCTCCATCCACTTTCCATCTTCATGTGACTAATGATGTGGCCACTGGTGACCGGTCCTGTTTGTCGACCAGGGAGATGAGAACTATCAGGACACTTTTCAATGTTCCCACTGTGCCAATTAGATCGTCATTTTGCTCTTTAGTCTTACCTCAGCTACAGTACCTTCACAGCTTCTGAATCATAGAAGTTCTGCAAAGGAAAAAGCATCCAAATGAGGTGTGTTGCGTTTGTACTAGCCGCCAGTTTCCCTGCTGATCGTAGCCCGTAAATGATGCATCTCGAAGGAGTGTGTCATTTGGACCCCAGACGTAGGCGAGAGTCGTGATGATTTAGACCAGGTGCACCCTGGGAAAATGGCACACACTAATGAGGTACATTCCCTCTTTAAATGAGACCTTTGTTCTGGGTAGAAACCCAGTGTGTGAACTTCAGAGACCAGGCACAAACACACACACAGCACAAGGCCGCTAACTATCGTCTCCAGCGACATTTGATTTGCCAAGAGACATTTATCTTGAGGTTTGAGACAAAGACATCTTATTAATGCTGGTGTTCATGACTCGGGAAAGCAGTGTTAACATGCTGAAATTAATTTTCAGACAGTTTCTGCAATTCATCACAATTACTTAGATCTTCTAACTGAAAAGCAGTGTCTAAATTGTAATTGCAGGAGGTTGTTACACTAAGACAGAGACAATACGACTAAAAAACCTGTTTAATCAGCATTTTGTTTGCTTTTAGAGGAAGGTTTGAGGAAAATTGATTTTCAAGGGTAAAATGCGTGAAAACTGCTGATGTGTAAAGCAAAAATACCTTTTATTCTTTTGACTTTGTAGTGCTGGTAGGAACTGGGCTGTCTGGTGGCCACAGATGAGTTTTGCACTAAGATGCTAGAAGATTACAGTCCTGTTTGGCTGCAAAGAGTAAAGAGGTGTCATTGGGTTGGATGGGTTTTCTACCATGTTGGATTGGTGATAGGTTAGTTTTAAAATGGTAGGTGATAGCCCTGTGAAACTGGCAATTTTTTTATGTGCAAAAGGACACAATTGACGTGTTTTTGAAGCAGTATGGTTTTATCCGAGCAGAGATGAGAGATTAGTATTCATTGAGGAGTGAGAGGCATCCCTGCTACTTTCTCCTGTTGCTCGACTGTCTCGCCAGATGGAGAGGAGGGATGTTGTGGCCAGATTAATGCTGTCATCTGGTTTGAGGTGTAACCTGGCCTTACAGGCTTCAGGCGTGGTTGTGTGAGGCTAAAGAAGGTCCCTGGAGTCAATCCCGCGGTGCCGAGGCAACTCAACCGCACAGACTGCAGTTATTTCTCCTTACAGATTAAAACTGTATGACACTGTGCCTCTGTAATGTTACTCCCTCTCATGTAATGCACGCTTCAAGTAAAGCTTGCTTTTTTATTTTGCTTTACTGAAAGCTTTCCTTAATATTTCATGATCTTGGAATTATAAGGTTCTATAAGTTTATATCTATGGGTGGTTTTGAGGTATTGAGGTTCACACATCTTATATAACAAAACCGCTATAAAAAATAGTTCTCTTTTATTGGTCACAATAACAGGCATCCTAAAGGCACTCTAAATATATAATATCAAAATCCTATCACATTTTTATCCATGTGAGTGGCATGGCTCTATGGATGGCAGTGTTGGCTGGTCCGCTACGTTGGTTTAGACTGAAATATCTCAACAACTATTGGATGGATTGCTATGAAATTTTGTAAAGACATCCATAGGGCCCAGAGGATGAATCGTAATGACTTTGGTGATCCTCCATGGGGTCTGAACAAACGACTGAACAGTTATGAGATGAATTGCCATGAAATTTGGGGGAATCCTACTGACTTTGGTGATCCCCTGACTTTTTCTCTAGCACCACCACGAGGTTAACATTTTACTAATAATAAAATTAATTCTGGCTAACAGTAGCATGAGCTGTTTAATTAACATTAAAAAGCTAGCTGTCTAGCATGGTAGCTAATGGTTTAGACAAGATAAAAAATGACTGTCATTCATAATGTTTTCGATAAAATACATTTTGAGGTTTCAAAACTAAAGATTAAGGAAAATTTCAATTTTTAATTTAATCCCAGTCACAGAGCAGTGAGGTGACACCGTAAAGAGGTGGATCTTGATTTGTCCTCCTGAGTTCACTCTAAGCACTAATTGGTTCTTTAAAGGAAGAACCTTACAGAACCAAGTTAGAGAATGACTTTGGGAATGGAACCTTTTTCTTATTTCAAATTTTAGGGCCATAATTATTAATGTATAAAAGTCAAAACACACCTACATAAAATTTTTATAACCCGTCATTTCTAACAACCTTCTAACAACATAAAGAGTCAGATTAGAATTTTAAGGCCACGATTTTCTGTGCTTTACCTCTGCTCACCATGTATGTTACACCAAATCCTCCAGCAATGGCCTTTGTCGTTTCCATAAATCCCCTCGCTTCGTTTTCCAGCCCTCAAGTGTTTATTGCAGCTGTAACATCAATTTAGTTTGTGGATCAAATTTTCACTCTGTTTGGTCCCTCTGGTGGTGAGGCCATTGCCATTAGAATTAATACCTTGGGGTTTTGACGCTCAAAATAGAAACAACCTACCAAGCAGAACACAAGACCAAACAGTATTTTATAATCTCAGTGATCTGTCAAACCCTAGAATAATTGGCTCTTTGGGATGAGAATTGAAGCCGGGCAGAGTAATGACCTTACCATCACTTGAAGTGACACTCCTGTCTGTAAGCCTCTCCAGATGTCATTAGTATGACCAGGGAGGTTTGATAAGAGAAATTTCTCCTCGGCATGTTAGCCTTTCTGCACGGACTGTAGTCCAGGTGAGATTCATATTACAGGACACCATTTAGTATTTTTTTAATTGGCACACCAACAGATTCAGCAGAAATGTATTGTATCTTAATTTCCCTGTTAGTGACGAACAGAACTATATTACACATCATTTCTATCACCAACATTTTCACACACAAAATATGATCAAAACACACAAATCACATAGAGGCTGCTGTGCAAGACTTCAAACGAGAAGCATTTAGATCAAATAAAAAATGGATTTACATTTTGCATCAAACTGTGTTTTTCTACATGGGGTTTCTACAGTTTACAGATTATGTGGAAGTTCAGTGAAATATAGTCAGTTATTTATCCTGCAACTGTTTCTCATGTTGTCACTGACACTGAAATATTCCTTTGCGTGGGCTTTCCTTCCATTTATGCTCAGTGTCTGATTTTCCCAAAATGCATAGGTCAAGATTCAAGCCATTTGGATAGGATTAGTATCTGCAGGGGAGGAAGAACATATTTTATGTAATTATCATATTTTTTAAAATTTCAATCTCATCCAGAGCAGCCATTTCCCTCTCCCTCTTGATCATGGTATTAATTTCTGCCTCAGTTATCTGCTATTTTTCAGTTGTTGGTGGTTTGTGTTTCAGTGCATTTACAAAGATTTGCGCAGCAAAAGTTGTCCAACAGTTGTCCTACTTCCTGCAGCAAGAATTGTTTGAGAGAGCTGTTTTTGTCTAAGTTTGACTGTGGATTTTTTTTATTTTATCACAGATTACTCAGATTTATTCAAACACAGCACATTAAATATACAGCCAGCACAAATAGTTCACTTCCAATACTGTCCTTAACTGAATCCATGTGTAAATAAATTATTATCATCATGACTGATTTAGAGCCATTAGCCTCACATAATAATAAATTCACTATTACAATATATGACATGTTTATCAAATTAATGTGTTTACTTACTCAGCTCATTTTCCTTGTTTGCACAAGTGGCAACAAATTAGACTTCGCTACAGTACTATGGTGCTCCAAAGTTTTCAATATTAAATAAATAAATAATTATGAAATTAATAATAATGTGAATAAATTATGGACATACAGTATATATATATGAAACAATAATTTGTGAAATAATTAAATTATTAACACTCAAATTTCATCATTTACAGGACTTCATTTTATTGCATAATCAACATTTTTATTTAAAACTTATTCAAAAGTCTGCTGTTATTTTATAATATCATTTTCCTAATAACACTAATAACTGGTTTAGTAACCATTAGTGTACAAAAGACATGGATTGTACATGATGTTTTTAACATTTTAACTGCACTGTACTTTCTCTAGCACCATGTATGCATAAAAGTCTGACTAAATCATTTGGAACTGTACTAACAGTTTGCTTACACAGTAAATGGGTGGCAAAGCTGTTTTGAATCATCAGTTTTATAGCCACTCTGACATAGTCGTGTGCTGAAAAACAGCTTTTTTAAAATAATATATTTAGCAATCCTGAAATGAAATTAGCCTGACATGTATCCAAAAAATATGAACTGCTTTGTTAGGTGCTCCCCTGTATCTCTGTCAGCAAACTGGCAGCAGGCAGTCATGCATTAAGTTACATATATTAGGATACAACGAGTCTTATCTTTTTTTATATAGTTTTTTTTTCAGGTGTGGAATTTGCTCGTTTCTATTTCCAGCCCAGAGGTTGGTTGGTCCTCTAAATTGATCTGGCGAACACAGCTGCTTCTAAGAAACCTGCTCAGACCTGATAAGCACAGTAACCATGGCACCTTTACCGGCAAAGCTCAGACATCAAATATGCTTCATTTCAGATGGGAAGGTGAAGCCATAAACTTTCTCTGGTATCAAGTCTGCCACTAAAATATAGAATTTATTCTTAAACTGGTGAGACATAGGAGAAATGATTCAGCCCTGAAAACTGCACCTTGCTGTGTACAATGGCTACAGTGCTACAGACTGTTTCAGCCTGTCTTTGCTGTACAGTCAAGATATTTGAAGCATGCAACATGTCAGTCCCCACAACATATGTCTAGTTTCAAAGTACTGGGAGGAAACGAAAGCATTCATGAAGGTGACCAATCAGTTTCTGTGAAGCTCAACATTTTTCAAACACCCACTGGAGTCAAAGAAACAGAGAAAATAAAACTTGATAAATTCCTCTAAAACTTTACTCCAGCAGGCTATTATCCAGACCGGTTGTCTAAATGTACATTACAGAGAGCATGTGAGGGTATTGTCGGTTAAGAACTGTGCTGATTTACATTCACAGAGAAAATCTGTTAGCATTTTGTAAAATTCAGTTGCTTGTTGAGAAGGTCTCTAACACTGACTTCCCTTAGTGGCAGAGCTACTGACATTTTCAAACCAACAGGAACCATTCCCGGTGAAATGGGCCAGAAGGTGCACTGATTAAGTTTGCTAAGTTAAATTCCAAACATGTACTAGATGTTTGCTGAGGGCCGTCAGACATCCAGGATAAAATCTCCACCAAATAAAGTGAGATTCTAGTTGGAAGGGACCATGATGATCGCAAAGGTATCTGCAAACATAATGCATCAAAAGTGTGTATGAGATGTAACTTTACAAGATCAGAAGCCCCTCGAAACTTCCCAAAATACTATTTGGAATCTGTGATAAACAATAAATCAACAATGCTGTCAATTGGTAATTGATGAATCCATTAACCAACATGAACATGAAATAAATCATCAGCAATTTTGCAGCATTAAAGCAGCATTAATTGGTAAATTGCCAAATCAGCTATAATTATGAAGTTTATATATATCGAATGTATTAGCAAACAGTTATCAAATTCTGTATTCACTCATTCCCTCAATTAGTTCACTCTGTCTTTGTATTTCGTTTTTTAGACCGTTGTGCTTGCTGTTAATTGCGTTTGATTGTATTCTGTATATAATGCTTTCTGATACAGCATGAAATACACTTTGTACACTTTGTCAATGATAGATATAATCCTAAATATTGTTGTTTTGTAAATACTGTAATAATTAAAAATATGCCTGCAGACCAGAGAAGAAAAAAGGGAATCATTTTTTACGGCTTCTTTTTCAAAAGGAGTTTTAGAGTCACAATGTTGACTGACAACAAAGCAGAGATTAACAGCTGCTTTGAAAAGCTTGAAAGATTAAAACTTAATTGTCAGTTGCTTCAAGTAACTTTATCACAGAGATGTATTATTATTCAGAATTAAGTAAAAAATACCTCTTTATGCCCTTGAAATTAGCAGTGCTCAATTTTCCTATCAATGATTCAGGCTAAAACATCTCCTGGTTTTGAAGCATTTCTTTATTCATCCGTTCTCGTCCACACCGAAACTGACTAATTACCCAAAAGAAGAACAAAATGTGGACAGAGATCCTGCATTCCTGTTTTCAGTAAAATCATGTAGTGGCGATGACTGTCGTGCATTTAGATCTTCAAATCAGTGCACTCGTATGTCCCCACTGATTTGAAACTGCCGCTGTGACAGAAATTATAGAGCTGCAATATTAAAGGACATACAGCTTTCTCTACTGCTGCACGTTACTTTTAAACACAGCATCAGACCATCCAGTCCAGCTTTTCATGTCACACCGACATGAACAACAAGTATTTTTCTGCACTTATTGAACTAGCTGATTTTATAGTTGAATAAGTGGACATCTTCTTCTAAAGTGCCACAATCTTTGTTCATATTACAAAAGACAAAAAGTATAATAAATAGATATCAGAAGGCTGAAGTGGCCAGTGAATGTCATAAAGAGCTCAAGAAGTCATTTACTTCTTTGACTGTAACTCTTTAAACCCAGTTGTTTAAACTTTGGCTGGCATTGTTTGTTGCCAGTTCCCTGGATATACCTCTCCACTTACAGAGATCAATATACTGTAGGGGACAAGATAATCACAGCCAATCAGGTTCCCAAGTAATGGTCATTTTAAGTGAGAAACACCTGATGCAGTTAAAGTATAAACTTGCCTTAAAGGAATGTCAAGAGATGGTCCATTTAAAGTAAGCGAAGGTGCAAAATATATATTATTTGTCTTTTTGAGGGTAAAAGTGAATACCTGTATCCAGTTACAGGTGTATTTATACTTCTTTTGAGAGAGTTGGGTGGGGTGAGGGGACAGCAGCAGTTTACCAACACCTACACCTAATTGGTTTATCTGAAGGCCAGGACAATGGTTTGTGCCATCAGGAGCACATTTCTCTTCCTAGAAGTTTGTTTTCTTTGAAATGGCTTTAAAACGAAGGTTAGATAGGCAATTTTCACCAGATTAGTGTTTTCACGAAGACTGACGGCTGCTTTACGCCTCACATCGAAATGAACACCATAGTGTTTGTGGTCAGAAAAACATAATTGAGTCCAGAATGAATGGGTTGTTGGCACATTTTTGCATGGTGTGCAACACTTGAAATTTGAACTACTTTGTGTGTTCTTGCTGGGAGATGTAGAGGGATGAGTTGTGATAACGTGTTCTTCATGCTTTTCTGTAAAAATGAAGAGACATAACTAATAAAAAATCTGAAGTTGTAAACCAGTTTCATGATTTTTCATATTTAATTTTTTCAATAACTACTTGTTTTATTAGATTTTTGTAATTTGATAACCGTAGAAATTACACATGGGTATTATAAAAAGTGAATATGAAACAGGGGTATTCCAATGAATACAAAGCCACAACTACTACTTTTTATAGACTGAAGTAGAAGTTAAACTGTCATGTTAAAGAACATAATTGATCACACATGAATGTGTTGATTGGTGTTGTCAAAGCAAAGATACAGTATTATGCCAGAAAATACTGTGATTTTATACAGTATAGATTTTATTTCTTCTTATTTTGAAGAAAGAGATTATCCATCTACAGCAAAGTCTGATTGAAAATCTTTAACTACCCTCACAACCAGACACAGACTGGCCATGCTCACTACCAGGTTTGCCTCTCTACTATAATGCGATTGTCTCCCAAGTCAAAGGACAGTGGTCACATTATGATGTCGTCTTGTGTTTGACTTTTGTCTATCTCATCTCCCTCCCTGCTAAAGCCAGCTTGGGCTGATAATAAGATTAGAGCGTAGAGAGGCAGCTTAGCGACCTGGCCTAAGAAACAGTGATCTGTAAGGCTGCTGCAGATAGACGTGAGTGTGGAAAGGGGTCTCCGATCACAGTGTGTGAGGCTGCTGAGGCGCTATTCAGTCACTGCACAAATGTGTCTATAAAGCCACCGTGTGCCTGGCTTTAATTGCCATTGCTGAAAACACAAGAGTACTGACATTTATCCTCAGAAATACCTCACAGCGCACACACACACATAACATCAAGCTATGCACACAAACAAAATTAAATGTTTTATTTTATGTGCATATAAATACTCCATAATGATCCATAATCACCTCCTCTACAACAAACACAACTTTCGCCTCCATCAGTGGCCTCGTCCATCCAAACTAATCAATGCTCTGTTGAACTGTGGCAGAATTAAAGGCTTAACCCCTTTGCTACCAACTGTCCACACAGATCTTAACAGAACCAGAGATTTAGAGGAGGCACTCTAATACGTAATGTCGAGTAAAAGCCACACACACAGACACACACACACACATTATAAAAATACTGTGATCATTGAAATAGGTTTTGTTTTGATTTTAAAAAGCTTGTCTGATACAATTTTGATTACATGTATTTATGTGGTTACAGCTGCAGAGTTATTGTAATGAGCGACGACGTCGACGTTTCTGCTAATTGTAACAAAACAAACCTCACCTATCACGTTGTTAAATGAAAGTGTTTTTATGTATTGTATCAAGATTTATAACCAGATAATCAGCTCAGTTAATCAGAAACTCTCAGTTGAAAGGCTAAGAAGATAACAAATCTGAGCACCGAGGCGAGCTATAAGTCTGATTTATCTTTTGTCAATTGTCCAAGTATAAAGCTACCAAGAACCCAAAAGGTGGTAATCATGCTAAATATTATTATAGAACAGTTCAGGGTTCTAAAATATATTGTTTCACTGTTTATTCACACAAATACAGCAGTAAAATGTAAGAAATTAAACTATAATACAGTCTATTCACATGTAAAGTGAAACTCATTCACTCAAACTTTTTCATTGAAAGTCTATGTATGCCTGTGTTTGTATGTAAATCACTGACAATATTAATAATTTATAAATAAATCAAATGTTCTGATGGTTTACAGACATGAATGAGATACTGTGTGAAAGCCCGCATCTGCACTTTCAACTGGTTTTCTCAGCTTGTCTCTGCACGAGATATAAATAAAGTTATGTCACTATAAATGAAACATGCTCAGGTATCCACTGATGAATAGACAGACTCCAGAGGGTTAATAGTTGTTTAATTATTTACATAATTTTTCAAACAAAAACACCAAACATTTCCTAGTTACAGCATTTTCCTTTGTAAACTGTATATATTTGGGTTTTTGACTGTTGGTCCATCAAAAACACCAATTTGAATCATCACACATTTTGTAGACCAAATGATTAATCGAGAAAATAATCAGCAGATTCATTGATAATGAAAATAATCATTAGTTGCAGCTCTAGATCAGTACTTGACAGTTTTCCACACATTTCAGACAGTACCAAAAATGTATTGAGGTTTGATACCCAGCTCTATGGCAAATGCTATTTCAGATGTGTATTAAAAATCAGATATACTTCAGATTAATGCTAACCAGACTGGAGAATACACTAATTTCATATATTTCACCCATTTCTTTCGGGGCCTCCACCATGGAGGCAATGCCACTTGGAAACTCTGTTGTCATTAAGACACCAGCTTTTTATCAATAAACGTATTGTAGAGAAAAGTAAAGTAGCTCAAGAGGATTACACAAAATAAATCTCTTTCATGTGTCTTTGACTCATTACACAGAGACACCACACGGTCAGTCTCAGGGGAACAACTGTTCTCCATCTAATCCCAACACTGACTGGAGCACAGTTTATAATGCATTTACAAGCAGACCCTCGAGAGGCCTTAAAAGCCTCTCTCGCTTAATCTATCATGTCAGGGTGTGGGGAGCCATCGAATCCTTTTTACACTTTGATATAATCCATGTTGATTACAGTTCTCTCACCTCTCTTAAATTACTGATGCTCTTAATTGTGGAGAATGCAAGTGGTCTATGTTGTGCACCATCTCTTTTTCTCTCTCACTGCGTGCACATTGTTTATTGAATCATTTATTGAATTTTGATTTAAGATTCAATAGCTAAATTATATGGTCCATCACATTGCGACAGTTTCTCTCTGTTATGTGTTTATGAGTCTATTTGTTATTTATTGGGAATCTGTCAGTGGTTTAAGAAAAAACCCAGCCTTTTGCAGCTGTTTTAACTTAATCACCACTAATCATGCTGTGAGAGCAATCTGCTTCTCAATCTGCTTCTCAGTCTAAAGGACATGTTCAATTCTTTACATCTTTGGTCCTATTTTTCCACTTTCTGACATAATTCCCATCGGTTTTGATAACATTTTACCTGCAAACTTAATTTTGGAGACCTGTGAACATGGTGACATCACTACAACAGAGTCCAACAGGGAGCATGAGCTGTGAGATGATCACACAGGTTGTAAGCAACTACTGGTATAGCTGTGTTATCTAAAGCCCATGTGGTTCCCAGCATTTGCTACCAGGCAACTAGGGCTTCAACAAACTTTTTTTTTCATTTTTCCTAATTAATCGTTGGTCAGCAAAATGTCATAAAATTGTGAAAAATGCCTCATCACAATTTCTTAAAGCCCAAGTTAAGATCTTCAAATTGACCAACAGTCCACAACCCAAAGATGTTCAGTTTACTATCACATAAGACAGAAAAAACAGCAGCAGATCATCACAATTTAGAACAATTAACTCAATTAACTCAAAATATTTTACCCTAATTCTCTGTAGATCCACTAATTAATTAATCAACTAATCATTTCAGCTCTAGATTTAACAAAAAACCCTGAATTATATGATTTTATATTTGTGTGGTAATTGCCTTGAAACCTGGTGCAATCTAATCTGTCCGTGCTGCATCTTTCCGCATCACTAAAGTTAAGAAGGTCATCAGTGTGCGAGGTGTATTGTCACCCACTTATTTGGAAGTGAAGCCCAAAGTGAGCGCACATGAAATGCACTGTATAATTACTCATTACATAGCAAAACTGTTAAACAGTAAATACCTCTCTAAAACAGACAGTAAATAGTTATTTAATGTGCCTTTATTTAAGTATGGCAGAATTGTCTGGTTTCCTGTTTTTTTAACAATTTGTCACATTATTTAACTGCTTGTAGTCCTGTTGCCCTGTTTGAAATTTTACCAATGCACTCTAACTTTAACTACTACTACTAACTTTAACTTTTTACTGTACTTTTAATGATGTTTTACTGATGCTGCTCCGTCCCCAGATATCAGAAATGAAGTCGATGAATAAAATGTAATCATAACTGAGAGGAATGATGGCCAAAAGTATGAAAATAAGGCCCAGGGTGTGAAAAATTTGAATTTTACTTTAAACATAAAAATCTGAACTATGCACCATGTATGTTTAGTTTTACATAAATCTAGCAGTCAGAACATCAATGTGCTCTTGCTTTTGGCAGCATATTGCGTTTGGTGACCCTCCTTCACCCACAGGCCATGAGTTTAAGCCCCCCATGATGGCAAGCATCCTTCAACACGACACTGAATCTTTACCAGCTGCAGGGCTACTCTCCTGTTAACTGACCCTGCACTTAGACCTTGCTGTGAAAAGAAAATTTTCCTACGGGGATCAATAAAGTGTCACATTAGCACAGTAATGCACAGCAGGGAAGTAAAGCAAGAGCTACATTAATCATGCCTGTGATTTGCGAAAGTGCCAAATAGACGACTACATCCCACTTTGCTCAGCGGTAAAATGTCACACATGAACATTGCTTGCTGCTACAGTGGAAACTGCTGCACTGTACAACTATAACTGCTGCATGAATCTCCAGGACTGATGGACCAAACAACAGGTTTTATACGAGTGCATGTATAACATATTTTCTGTTTTATAAAGCCACAGACTTGACAGCAGCAGGTCTTGTGGTTTTAAATAACAGGATATTAACAGGTAAGCACTGTTAAGGATAAATATATTTTTAATACCCACATTCACTCAGTTTTTTGAGGTTCACCATAACTGCATAAACGGTTGCCCTTATGGTCTTATGATGTCCTTGGCTGCTAAACCAATCTAAAGTCTAAACAGTTCAGAAAGAAACAGATATCTGTAAATATCTTCCTGCTAGGAAAATATATTTTCATGTCACTTCTTTTATTGTGTAACCACACAGCTGCAGTTTAAGCTCCAGTGTGTATGCAGTTTGTTGTGCTGAAGTAGGTGAGCTGCTCCATGTGCAATCATTTGGGTGAAATGGGGACAAAGGTAAAGTAACTGTTAAAGGGTCAGTTCACCCAAATTATCTCCAAAAAATTCAAAATTATATGAAACTTACTCTGGATAATCCACAGACCACACTGTCAACAGGGAAAAAATAATAGTAAAATACCATTTTGTTGTTCAGACATAATATTACATATATTATGGACATAATACACAGCAGATATTTCAAAACGTCAGCAAGTTAAACCCAAACTATCTGCATGGCCACATATCATTAAGGCCACATCCAGACAGACGGCAAAAAACACAGCACAATACAACGTCATCTGGCAAGTCCCTGCATTGGCCAATCAAATACGTACAAACACACATTCCTTCATAATGTGAATAATGTACTTCTACTGTTGATCTCGTAATTGTTGCAGAGCGATAAATTCTGTATCATAGTATTATAAACCATTGTGCAGTGTTTGGGGGTCCGATAAGCTTTCAATCTCATGGATCCATCTCTCAAACTGGACTTCCTGGATCGTATTTCATTGTCTCACAGGCTCACAACTGTCTGTCTACCATATCCTAAATACATGTTAAAATGGCATGCTATAATTAGGATTTAAATATTGATTTAGTCTATGTAAGGGCTTCTGCACCAGGTGATGTTAATTATTAATCACCTCATTTCTATGCTTAAGGTAAAGATGGAGGTTGAGATGTAGGCTGCGGTGAACATGTACCTCACTGTAGTTTAGATTTGACCAAGGCCTGATGTATTGTAGTGGATTCCAAAAGGACTTTGATTATTTAAAAAAATCTTTGCCATGCTGTGTATTTTCTGAGTTTAAATTAAAAACTGATTCTTTAACTTTTGTATAACAGACTTGGATTATGTTTCATATGATTTTTGAATAGATATTTTTAAATTTGACCAAATCAGAAAGCTTTTCTGCAGCCACTCAATTTGATGTATCTAGTGATTCGTTTTCAGGTTAACTTATTTTCTAAAACTGTTTGGAATTTGGAAATTATTCAGAATAGAACAAGTTCAGTGATGGTAAAATATACACAAGCAAAGGTCTTTTAAGTTCACAAATTCAGAATCAAAAGTACTGTAATATGGAATATCTCATTAAACAGGTCTTTAAATCACCTCAATTTCATTTTGGCTCTCAGGATATCAGATTTATAAGAAAGTTAAGGTTGCACTAATGACTGTGTGTAATGCGAAAGCTGTCACTTGTAGTGATGATCCCACAGAGAATAAACTCCCTTTTTAGAGTCTTTCAGCTCATTGTTTTGATCTTACAGAGTCCAACGTTACTGTTTTGGTTCAGTCTCATCACTCATTTCAACTTTGTTTTCAGCTGTTGAGTGAAAATGCTCTCAAAACATAGTGGAGCATTTAGCAGCTAAAGAGCCAGGTATTTCCCTCAGGAGTTGGTGGAAACCAAAACAAAGCTAAAGGGAGAGAGAATATTGGACTAACATTTGTGGTGACCAGAAAAACAACTTCAAATGAATGCTAATGTTGCTCCATATCTGCTGGATGTGTAAATAGGCAACTATTTGCTAACAAGTTTGCTTTATTAACAAAATAAGGTGATAAAATGTCAAATCAGGTTTAAGTATAAAAAGTTCTAGGTACGTTTTCTGAAAGCGATAAGCAATAGCACTTGTATGTTTGGTTTAATGTGTTTTTTCCACAAAACAAATTACTCAATCCATGAAAAGTACCCCACTGAATCATATTGATTAGTAACCTCAAAGTCAGTTATATAGATTGGATTTCAGATTATAAAATCTATACCTGGGCTTTGGGAGAAGCTCTGGCTGTGGGAAGTGGCACTGACGACTCTCAGTCCTTTGATCTCACACTGGCTGGTGAAAGTTGAATTCAGACCTTCTCTTTTCCTGTTATATTCCTGTTAATGGCATAAAATGAAAGTAAAAGTTAGAATTTTTGGAAATACACTTAATCGCTTTCTACACTCTACAGTAAATATGAAGCTACAGCCAGGTGATGGTTAGCTTAGCATAAAGACTGGAGACGGGGAAACAGCTAGCCTGGCTCTATCCAAAGATAACAAAATCTGCCTACCAGCACCTCTAAAACTCAATATATTGTTTGTTTAAACTGTACAAGAACCAAAGTGTAAAAGCGACAACTTGGACTAGAGCTAGACTGAGAAATTGGCCAGGCTGATATACTGATATATTGGTGAACAGTCTATCTCAACTGATATGTATCAAGAAATTGCCGTACAGAAATGGCAATTATTTTTGAGATTATTTAGAAACAGTGTCTCCATTATATAGTTTGTCCACCAAAGTGCACTGACAAGTTGACTTTTTTACAGCAAAATGTACCGCTGAGTATGTATCTTGGTCACAATCTTGGTATCAATCGTCATCCATTAAAAAATTACTATTGGCCAATATATCAGTGTCAGACTTTTTAAACTTCCAAATGTCGTTATTGGTATCGGCCAAAGTCCAATATCGGTCAATGATTTGGACAGAGGCAGTTTCTAGTCTTCATGCTTAGCTGTATCCTTATATTTAACAGACAGATATGAGAGTGGTATCAATCTTCTCAGCTAACTCTTACCAAGAATGAGAATAAGCGTGTTTCCAAAAACGTCAGAAAGCAGAAACTTATAATAAGTAAACTGTTTTGCTCTCCAGATTTTGAAACATGCATCCCAACTACTCGTACCCTTCACCTCTCCCATGATGAACTTGGGAAGCGTTTGAGTATCTGATGTTGTGTACAGATTATAAACCTCATCCTGTAATTCCTCTCTGATGAGAGCTCGGTGGAAATCTGAAATCAGATCACTCAACTTCTTAATTACAGTCTCACTGCATTGAGCCTTCCCTGTGTCCCACAGGCAGTGAAGAGGCGAGGCAATCAGGGGGCCTCAGCCACCGTGTTCGACCCTGGACTTGTGCTGCAGCGGCCCTATCAGCCCTCACTCTGTCACTCTGTCAGCACAGCTCGCCTCATGCATTGGTAACACATGACAGATCTGGGAGATAAAACAGCCAACCCTCGCCCCGCTGCCACACTAATGGTTTATAAATATCTTCTTCAAAGACCCGAGACGGTGTGAGGGGTGGCAGGGTTGTTATGGGCTCTGTTGTGGTTGCAGACCCATATTAGCTTTCAGTTTGCCTTTCATTCCCTGCCACTAGGACCCAAGAGTTGGCTGAAAGGGCACTGTGGGACTTGTGATGGACAGCTGGGATGAAAAGGCCACTGGCATCCACTAGTCCGAGTCAGACTGACCAACACAACACAACCACAAGAAGACATCAACTACTTGCTGTTCACTGTCAGACTGAACAAGTGTTTCTATAGTGTTAAATTAAAATTAATACCCACACACATACAGATGTAAACCTGTCCCCCAACTTATATAATTCACAAAAGTTGGTCTACAGTAAGAGCCTTTGTTTTCCCACATAAACACTTATATTCCCTGTGTGTGTGGTATTTGCATGTGATCAAAGCCTCAGCCCACCGCTCCCTCCTTTCCTCACTGACTATAGAAACCTGCTTCTCCGTTTCCCATTTTGTCTGTCTTGTGTTTCGTTTAGCGCCGAGGGCATTGTGGTTAAACGTGTTAGATGTCAGAGCTGTGAGAAGACATGTAAGGCATTCAGCATGAACGCAAGCATACATGCCTCTGTTGTTTTAACTGAATAATCATGCATGTAAGTAAACAGTGTTAAGGAGAGTGGGAGGACAAACAGCAAGCATGTGAAAAGGTTCACAAGGTCCTTGAACTGTAGTGGGCTCACACAAAACACATACACACAATTATGCAATGAATTAATGTGTGGTCTGAAAAGATGACTATCCGAGGTTGTGATGGGAGTGATGATTTAATGATCAGGAAATTAAGGTTATAAATAGTTTCAGCCTTGAGAACTAACAAGGGAGCTTTTTTTCAACATTGATTGAGCCTCACAATATATCATGCAACGCTCACTTGAGTCCTTTATCTTTCATCGGAGCCTCATTCTTCTACTTTTGTGTAGGCAGAGACAGTGGCGTGGCTACCACTGTAGCTACAGTGTCCGAGGCAGTGAGAAAATTAATAGTCAGTGGAGTATTTATATTGTGTCCTTGCTTTGTGTTTTTAAGGTGGATTTGTTGATTTGTATTTGCTCTTATGCATTAGTCTGCATCAGTCTTGCCCTCATGCAGGACATGTGTAACAAGTCCCAGGTTGTCCTTTAACGTTTTTTTTTATTAACAGTGGATCACATGACCACTTTTATATGAGAGGTGGTTGCTCATAGAGATGAACCTACAAAGAATTATCACCAGACTTTCGAATTTCAGCTAATTGTTTGGGTTTTATGGCCCGCTCTCACCAAATATTTCGTGAATATAGGACTTACATTCATCAGGTGGCCACAAACACGACTCCAAATGAATGATAATGTTCCTCCATAACTGCTGGATGTGTAAATAAGCAACTGTGTGCTAACAAGTTCTCCATATCAAATTGTGATAATTTGTCAATTTTATGTCTACAGCTTTGTTGCACTGCCCACAAGTGGCCAAAAATTAATTCATGCACCTTTTTAAAGGATATTTGTGTAGTCCTAAAACAATAGTCAGGTGCTTATACTGTATGTACAATGAAACAGATTTAGCTTAATCATTCCTCCTGTTCATACTGGCCATTAAGAAATAATTTTTTTGTACTAAAACTAACTTTTGAAGATCAAACTCAGACTGCTGAAGCTTCAAATTAGCCTTCACCTAAACTTTTGCACAATATCGGAACTGTGGATTTTGTGCCCCATCACTTACATTAGAAGCTCATTAGGAGGGGATCTCTTAATGGCCAGTATGAACAGGAGGAATAATCAAGCAAAATCTGTTTCAATGTATATACAGTATGCAGAAATTGTGAACCTGGTCGCTGCTGAGGTAGGCTAGCATAATTTTACTGCAGATAATTTGGCTTTTATGAATGCTTTTGTGTCATTTTAGAAAATTGTGAACAGCTTCAAGAGCTTATATAAGCCCTTCAAAGTAAGAAATGTTCAATACTCCTTACCGACCTAGATGCTAATGTTTTAGCTCTTCCTTCTTTTTTACTTTCATCAAAATATTCTTGCACTCTCAAATTGAATCTTGCACCTAAGTCAGTGAGCACAGAAATCCTCCCACTAAGTAGTACAGCAAACTAGTTCCACTTCTGATTTAAACTGCCACTTTCCTGTCATGAGTGGGTCGGTACATCTGCTGTGACTTCAAGGTGATACTGTAAAAAAAAAAATAATAATAATAATATTTAAGTGTGTGTATTTGTTTGTGTGCCAGAACTTCACATGTGCATATGATTTGTGCATGTGAGAGTGAGTTTGCAGTGTGAACCAGGGGAAGGTTGTGGGAGTTTTGCAGCCATGTGTGTGAGGAGAATCAATTTAAACACAATCAAAAGTTAAGAGGGATTAAAGCTACTGTGATGAGATAGCACACTCAAAATGGTTTAAAATAGCTGCAGAGATTACACTAATGTAATCCAATTTAAAGGAGCCTTCCCCAAATATTTATTATTGAAGCACCATCTGTTTGAAGCCTTTAGGGTCAGTCCAATATACAGTTTTACACCAACAAGGCTATTTTGTTGTCCTACATTCCTCCCTGTCCTGTCTGTCAAAAAGTCAGAGAATAACCCATTTATTTTTTGGCTCAGTCATAATCTTTGTTCATGCTTGTCCTCATTTGACATCAACAAATCTGGAACAATTTGCATTCATTTCTTCACTTGTTAAATCCCATAAAAAAAAAGTAAAACTCAAAGTCATACACATTTCTTAACCAGCTAGACTAATGAACGATCATAATGAGGAAACGAAATCTGATGCTTAAATAATTTATTATTGTGTTGTCTGTTCTTGCATGGCTAGGCGTTTATGGGGTCATTTTAAGACTTTGTTATCACTGCTCAGCACAGACCAAATACTGTAGAGATCAGACGAACACCGTTTCATGCACATCAGCTGTGTTACTAAGCAGAAAACTCTTCAATTAATGATGTAGCATAGGATTGGACGATATAGTGCATGAATATAATAGACATTTTTCTCCCATTACAGATTGTTCTATACTATTTATATCAAAGTGCCTTTAATATCTCTGGCTGAAACTGGTTGTTGCAGGAATTGGTGCAAAGTCAGTGAGCAAGACTGCTTCATGCCAATAGCATTTATAATGGATTAGCCAAAATGTATTATTTGCTAGTATTTCTTTCTGTTTGTTTTATCTATAAATGGCTTCTAAATTAAGTTTTCAGAAAATGTCAAATGTCAAACATATATAGACACAGGGTTTCCTGCAGCTTTTTTTATGGAGGAGGCGCCACGCCTGAAATAAAGAGTGCCTCTGCTTCTGTCAGAAGAAATTATTTTATTCTATTCTTATAATTTATAATGTTAGGGGTTATTAAGCTTCAGGGAAAATGAGCAGCAGCGCTACATCACACAGCAAAAACCTGTCATCTAGTTGCTACATTGATAACAGCATGAGATGCATCAGGATCTGTCTGATTCAGCTCAAGCAGGTGATTGATTCATCGATCACATCGATGTTCACTTCGCAGTAATTTATCAGAGCAGTGCATTGTACTGTGATATGTATCAATACCACAGTACAGAATTACATACACTGTGAAAGGAGATTTTAACCACATCACCCACCCCTAATGTGGCACCTCGTATAAGATTAGGTATTGCCACATTTACCAGTCTCTATAGCTGTTTTTTCAGTGATGTTATTCTCTTTATTCTTTCCATCAACAACAAAAGTGATTATCCGGTTGTAAAAATTAAGCGAAACCTTCAAGCTAGTTCAGGCAGTCAAGGCAAGTCTGCTGATTGTACTGATTGTATATTTTCTACATTCGCATAATAATCTATTCCGACATGAGCAGGCTGACTGAACTGAAGTTAGTGCTTGAGATATCCTCAACATTCAAAGTATCATTTGGTTTAGTGCTGATAAAATGATCCTTATTTCTTATTAGTGAATTTGTTGTTTATTCAGTGGACAGATTGATTGGCAAAAATGCTGATAAATCAAATGTTCATTAAAGCAATAATGCCAAATCTGTTGGTTCCAGTTTCTCAAATGTGAGAATTTGCTGCTTTTCTCTGATTTATATTGTTGCAAATATAAACACATTTCTGGAAATTCTGTTGTATTTAAATTTTTAATAGAATAAACAATTTATCAATTAATTTGAAAAATAATCAACAAATTAATCTACATGCCATAAGCCCTAATTTGTTTACAAGTTGCCTCTTCTCAAACGTACTATGTGAATTTGAAGATAAACCCATTAGTGAAGTCACATATATATATTTCAAGTGATGACAGGTGACCGAAAATAAGTCTCAAATAAATATAAAGAGGTATTATGAACATTAACCATTTTCTGTAACTTCAGCACAGTGTGTGACTTTTACAGCATCACTTGGAAACTAAAAAGGACATCCTCCCCTCAGTTCCAGCCCGCTGTCAAGACCTTTAACCTTTAGACCCTGTTGTTGCTGCTTTCACTTGTTTCAGATTATCAGTTCATTTTTAAGGCGGCAGACCCACCCCTGTTATATCGATAGAGGAATGGGGGAGGGGAAATAGGTGTAAATGGAGAGTAAATCTGAGCCTCAGCTAAAGCTTTAGCTCCAGAGAGGGACTCACATGAGAGAAAGACATGGGTGGAGGCAGAGATTACTCGGGGAGATAGAGTGGGGCTGGTTAAAGAGGATCAGTTTATCTTCACACAGGCCTACATGGCTCCCTGAGGGCTGTGAGAGAGGGACTGACTTTTTATCCTTCACTTGATCACAACTACACACAGCAAAATCAGGTTGAGATGCCTTGTTAGACAAGAAAATTGCATGTATTTCAGTAATAAATTAGACACAATAATTGTTTCTTTTTGGATAAAAATAGTAGTTTTAAACTACATTTGACCTGCATTGCTTCAGTTTACAATTAATTTAGTCATTCATTGAGTCTTTTAATCAGATGTTGGTGATATGATGATTTCGACTGTAGTTTTATCTATGATCAGATGATCTGTTTTATCATATGATTGTGCTGCCCCCTGTGTATGTCTCATGGTATTACAACAAACTCACATTTGATCTCTTATTAATTGTGCCCCAGCTCCAGACATGCATGACAGGGTTGACTTTTCTTTGACTGTTCTGTACAGGTTTGCAAGTCCAGAGTCCCTGTCGTCTTAATTGCTGTTGCAGCTGAGACTCCGCCAATATCTCATAGCCAGGATGCCCTGCAGGAAAAAAAAAAAACCTTTGTTTATTTTAAAGAGAAGAATCCAATTAGCAGATGTAAAGCCTGGCTGGGCTGAACGATAGCCTTTGGCAAAATGTAATTAGGACAAAGTTTACTGAGGCTGCATGGTATCATATCTGCATCCCCTTTATTGGCAGCTTTTCCAGATTTTTTTTCCTGTTGTGAAGGATTTAGGCTGACTTCATACCCATGTCCACATCTTGAACTGTTTTTATCTGTCTGTGTCTGCAGCCAATGACACACACACACACACACACACACACACACACACACACACCCCAGATGGAGACAGCCATGGATTAGTGAAGATTTTCTGTCATTTAATAAACAATTGAATGACACAGTTCTGAGGATAAACCTGCTCAAAGAAGCACAAGACTAGTCTGGAGTGAGGAAACTACAGGGCATTATCCTACTTCATCATGGAATATCTGTGTATCATTCAGAATTACTGTCGGCATCCATCGCTGCATTCACATGAAGCAGCAATGTAGTCTCATCAACCTACAGAACACCTGATCCCTTCTGATTGTGTCTCTGGTACACAATGTATATTAATCAACGCAACGCCTGCACAGCACTTTATAGCATTATCCAAGGAGAGAGATTTCAGGCATCGCACATGTAGACACAATCGCAGCCTTGTAACAAACAAGACCTTTTTCTGAGTGTTGTTGCATAATCGTTACAGCACATACACGCCGGTTCATTGGGTGGAGAGAATAGCTTGTGGAAATGAAATCGGAGCACTAACAGGATTTGTGAGGGAAAAAATCTGAAAAAAAGACAATTCTTCTTTACTCTGGGGCTGCTGTGCATTATGAATCAAAACCAGGCTGATATGGTGTCAGCTGCGGGAATAATGATATCTCATGCATACATGTCCAATAGATGGCTTTACTGCAAAGCCTGGATATGAAGACTGCTTTATGTTTAGATGGGGGAAGATTTTTGCATTTATGTCACAGTACACATCACAGGGATTGACATATTTTCATATGTTGATGATGAAAGCAGTCATGGATTCTGCTGGGGGTGGATGTCCCACCTCTAGATTTTTGGCCATGCTAGTGGTTCTATGAATGGCAATGGTCGGCGGTCGGTCCACCACTTTGATCCAGACTGAAATATGTCAACACCTGTCAGATGGATTGCTATGACATTTTGTGCAGACTTTCAAGGATCCCAGACTACGTATCCTAATGATTTTAGTGATCCCTTGACTTTTCCTCTAGTGCCACCATGAGGTTGACATTTCAGAGTGAAATGTCAACCTCAAATTGTCAAATTGTAATAACTTTGTTGATCTACTGACTTTTCATTTAGCGCCATCATCAGGTCAGAATTTTAATTTAATCCAAATACCTGCAAAATGCAAATACATTCCTGTCAGCTTCAGCCTCAATTTGTGTTCTGTTGTTGTGTGCTAATTAGGAAATGTTAGCATAAAACTAAACTCAGATAGTTAACATAGTAAACATTACAAAAATCACCATGTTAACATTTTCATTGTAAAATAGCTCAAAGTTCATAGCTCAAAGAGTCGCTGTGCCTGAGTACATCCTCACAGAGCTGCTAGCATGGCTGTAGACTTTAATTCGAATATTCACTCGGCCACTTCAATTGAAGACCAACAACTGACCAATTCAAGAATGTGTTTCTTGGTTCAGTGCAATCTCTTTGCAGGTCAGAGTTCAACTTTGCCACAATAACACTGATGTACTTTGTTTGGACAGGGAGAAGTTATTATTCTAACTATGTGCCATCACCTTGTTTTATACAATATTACACGACAAGACTACAAAAAAATAGTTTGCAGTTTGTGCTCACTCTGCAAAAAATGTATTTATTACCCATTGTAATTATCGTAATTTGGAGAATGTAATTGCTGTTGTGATGATGATGATGAGGAGGATGATGGCGGTGACAGCAGCATTGCTGGGTGACGTGAACATGTATATACAAATAGGAGTATGCACGCACATCCAAACCAAAAGAGGGCAGGTGATGAGCCAAAAGTGACCAAATCACGAAACAGTTCGCACCTTGCGGGGATCCAATGTCCACTTATTTATTGCATCAAGGTGACGTTTCAAGCACAACTGCTCTTCATCAGACAAATGTGACTATCCACAACATCATTTAGTCTGAGTCTCAGTTGGGCTTAAAACGTCACCTTGGTGCAATAAACAAGTGAACATTGGATCCCTGCACAGTGCAAGCTGTTTATTTCATGAAGTGACCATGTGTCACATCATATCTATGTCCAGCTGAGCTCTTCTGCTCACGTGAGGTGAGAGGATTGAGCCTGGGATTGTTAGGGATTAGCCAGCAGGACTTACTAGATTCAGAGATTCAGAAATTAAGGGACAGGAGCGCCACAGCGGCGGGGTCACATTGTCCCGGGATGAATAAGAAAGCACTGACTCCCTGCAGCAAAACTATAAGTCAAAAACAAAGTTCTGTTTCTCTTTCTCTTGTTCTTTCTGCCTTAATTCTCTGTCTCACACACATACACACTTTCCTCCTCTACGTCTACACCGCTTCCAGCCCGGCCCCACCACCACCACCACCACCAATTGCCTAATTCTCCTGCCTCTACACGAATTCAGTCTGGTAAAGAAGGAAGGCGTGCCTGGCTGAACAGATGTGGAGATTGCAGCTGGCTGTCTATGGATCATAACACTCCCTCTCTCTCTCTCTGTATTCTTCTCTGTCTAACTGTCTACCCTGTCTATCCATTTGAGTATACTGTATGAGGGACACTATTCACAGTTTTCTGCATCCAAAGGATTTAGTGGCAAGAATACATTTTTCTTGCTGTGACTTTTTTTTTTTAATTTTTTTTTTTTTACCAATCTTCAAACTGGAGACACAAGTGGACACCGACTGCTGGGATCAGTTGATCCAGGTTCAGCTGTCCGGTTCGGGTGACTGGGCACCCTGTGAGTTGGGACATCGTTCCTTTACTATCTTGTCTTTTTCCATTTAATCCTTCCTTTTTTGCTTATATTTCCTATGGGAAAATAATATTAAGCTTTTTCTTGATAGTTGCTTTACACTTTCTTGACATTTGTGAGCATGGCTTATCTTTATGTACTACAAGAGCAACAAAGTCCTGAAACCCCACATGATTGCTTTGTGTGTTGAGCTTTACTCGTGTGTCTGGAAAATGATTGAGAATGAAGTTGTTTTCAAACTGAATGTTACATGCAGACCAGTAAAGTGTTCTGGAAAAGTAATCCTGTAAAACGTCATGTTAAATCTTAGTATAAAGGTACCATAAGAGAATTATCAGGTACAGTACTACATGTGGAAGTTATTGAGACCTGCACTACATTACCGTCCGTTGAAAAATATGTATTTCCCAATTTGGTGATTTTTCAGATAAATACAAGGATTATGTTTTCCTCTATGGTTTAAGAATGTTTTCTTACTACTGCAGCTAAATAAACCATTCAAAACCCCATTGGATTATCTGTAAAATGCATGGATACAAAGCTGAAAATAGGGCTGTTTTTCTTAGCTCATGAAAATTGACATTTTGGAAATACATGGTTTTCACAGGCGAGTGGCAACGTGGGAAATTGGAGGAGTAGAGTGTCAGCTATTTACTTTATAATATGATCATCTAATTCAAATGCAGCAGTTTTCTTTTTTGTTGTAAACTTTATTAAACTTTACAGTAACTGAAGCACATGTCTTTAGTCTGCATGTTTGACTAGAAGCCAAAGTGATAACACACACATCAGGAAGGGGAAGGCAAAACATGTTTGGGATCGACTGGTCCTGAGGTTGTTGAGTGATTATCAAGGAGTAAATCAGATCAGCTGATATCACAGACATGAAATTCAACAAAATGACAACATTCCTTTTCTCCAATTCACAATTTTCAGCATTTTTACTGTTTTTAAGTTTTTTGTGTTTCTTCTGTCTATCAGTTTTTTGTACATTGACAAAGACATGTAGAGCCACAGCCATCTTCCATGTGAGTCAGTTTGATCAGGTGTAGCAATATTTGATTTGATTTTTTTCTGTCACAAAACATACTCATTACACAAAACAAAAAAGCACAAGAAAAGAAAAACAAAAAAAAACAAGAGCTGAAGCAATTAGTCGATTAAAGGTGGGGTATGTGATTCTAATCCAATACTCGTCATTGCTTCAAATTCATCGAATATCTCCTCACGGTCTGCTAGCTGTCTGTTCAGTGTGTGCGCTGAAAAAAACTCCAGTGTTTGTACACAGCCCTGGCTCTGTAAACGGGAAACAAACAAAGTGGCTCGGACCGAGCCACACAACACTATTCCAGCCATGATTTGTGTGTCACGTAATGGTAAATGACTTGCCCGCGGACATTCAGCTTACTTTCTAGTTTTCCAAGATATGCTGCTGTTGTGAATGTTAGCTATAGTAGCAGGAGAGTTGTGAGTCGCTGTCTGGAGCTGGTTTGCTGGTTCTGGGAAACATCTCGTCCTCTCTAGCTGTTAGCTTTGCAGCAGCAACTGTAGCGACAGTTTGCTAACCCACAACCTAGCTAACGTTAGTCACATTACTTGCTGTGTCGTTGTTCGCTCTATATCATGGTATTTGTCACGGTATTGGATTTATCCAGAATCGCATGCCCCACCTTTAATATATTAGTCGATTGTCCTGAAATGAATTGCCAACTATTTCGATAATCAAATGATCATTTAAGTTATTTTTCAAGCAAAATGACCAAATATTTTCTTGTTTTTAGCTCCATAAATGTGAGAATTTGCTGCTTTTCTCTGTTTTATATGATTGTAAACTGAATATCTTTGGGTTTTGAACTGTTTGTTGGACAAAATAAGACATGTGAAGACATTTTATACATCAAACTATTAATTGAGAAAATAATCAGCAGATTAATTAATAGTTAAAATAATCATTAGTTGCAGCCCTGCAAAAATCATAGATTCAATCCAACATGGGACCTGGGCGTGCAAAGACAAAAGATCTAAAATGAAATACTATAAATATATATATATATCTCATTTAACACAAACCAGTATTTGTATGCATAAAATTGAAGCATGACACAGGATAAAAATATTTAAAGTTATTATAATCTATTATTATCTCCGGCCTGCCCCAGATCATGATAACACAAACTGCCGTGCCTCTGCTGCATTACAGTTGTGATTAACCGTTTCCATACCATTGTTGTTCCAGGTGACACCCACAAGGTGGAGTTCCCCAGAGGAGAGATGGAGGTGGTCAAGGGCCAAATGGTGGTGTTACACGCCTGGTACAGCCCCAACTCAGACATTTCCAAAAACTCTGTCGTTTGGAACTTCATGGGAAATGAATCCAAGCAGGTGAGAAGGTCAAAACACAAATCTGCAACAATCTGCTTTATAGCTGACCCTGCTCTGACCTCTAGTGGAGTAGAGAAAGGAGAGCCTCTTTAAAGGGATTAAAATGAGGTAGAGTGTGTTTCCTGATCCTCCTGCTACTGTAGTGGAAGTGTTATACCTACAAACCAAAATATTAGAGCTGAAACACTGAATGGGTAACTATTTTGACAATCAATTAATAGTTTAAGTAGTTTTTCTAGCAAAAAAGCCAAATATTCTCTGGTTCCAGCTTTTGTAATGTGAGGATTTGCTGCTTTTCTCTGTTTTATAATATTTTGATGTGAAATATCTTTGAGTTTAAACTCTTGGCCAGATAAAACAAGAAACTTGAAGATGTCACCTTGGGCTTCAGGAAACTGTGAACAGCATTTTTCTGTCATTTTATAGATGGAATAAATCGAGACAAAACAAAATATAGAAAACCTACTGAAGTTACATACAAGGCCTACCTGACCTCTAAATGTATGCTAGATTAGGTGAGCATTTTTTGCATTGCATGACACTGTTATATCCTGAGAAACCCATCTAGGGATTATTATTTCCAACACCGCTGCTGATGTCTAATTCATAGTGGAAGGAAGGAACGGGACATTTCATCTATACTATTTACTGGACCTCCTGTATGTAGCACGAACTGCTGGTGAAACTGTATGTATCTGCACATACAGCGTGTGTGTGTGTCAGAGTGTGTAGGGTCTTTGCATGATTAATATAATCTAAACAGTTTGAGTGTCCGATGCCTGCGAGCTTATCTCAAACAGAAAATCAGCCTGAAATTCAACATCCACCATCTGTACATGTCAGGATTATCATTATGAAGGACTGTGATTTCTGTTATATGGTTAATCTGCACATCTTAATATGGCTGCAGCAAATAAAATAATAAATAAATCAAAATATTTCACTCGAATGACCAGAGAGAATAGTCTATTTTGTACCTTAGTTTTCAAATGTGTTGTATTTCATAAAAAGGACTCAGAAATATTGATCTAATTACTATTAAATGTATTAATAATTAACAGTGTGATGATACTATGCTGCTGTGTTAGTGTTTCCATGGACGTGTTTTCTCTGTTCAGGTGATAAACTTCAGCTCAGGTGAGGTTGGGCACGGCCAGAACGAGTTCACCAAAAGAGTGGGCTTCAGTGCGGCCATGCCCTCAGCCAACCTCTCCATCTACATCAACAACACGCAGGAGTCTGACTCCGGACGCTACATCTGCAATGTCATCATCCCTGGACGTCCTGGCATTACCGGAGAGATGCGCCTTAATGTCAAAGGTAATGGACCATAGCATCAGAGGAATTTCAAAGGTTAGATTTAATCAGACAGTCTGCGACACAGCTCACACGTTTTCTTGGATTTGGAAATTCAGGCAATGCTGAACATATTTTGAAGGATTTTGGATCAGACCAGTCTGTTAAAAATCATATATTTATGTGAGCAAGCACTAAGCACAAATAAATCTTATCTGCTGTTCAGAGATTCACTGGGCTCTGAGGTCATTATGTCATCCTCCAGTAGCAGATGGAAACATGCCGGGGTGTTAAAACATTTTCTTATTTGAATGCAATATGGCTACTGCCCCAAGAAATCTCCACTTTATTTGCAGTGGATTAAAGCCGAACGTACAAGTTCAATATCAGGTCAGGTGATCCTATATTCTTATCTCACATGTGTTAACTCAGTAACACTTGGTCTGTCTATCTCTGCAGTCCCGCCTTCTCCACCAGTATGCACCATGACAGGGAACGCAGTGGTGAAAGGCAACGTGACTCTGAGCTGTAAGTCCAGTCATGGAAAACCCGTCCCTCAGTACAAATGGACCAAGGCTGCACCCCTGTCTGAGGTCTTCTTCTCCCCAATGCAGAGTGAGTATTTTAACGAGGATGTAACGGTCAGTTCATCCAAATTACAGAAAATTGTTTTCACTTACTGTCACCTCAAGTTGTATCTATCCGCATAGAAAGTTTGGGTTTTATTTGCCCTTGGTTTTGATATTTCTACGGTCGTTCAGATATAATCGAGGTTTGTGATGCTTGCACTGAAAAAAATGTCATTTAAAATCTGTTCTTATTCTTTTCTATCGTAGAAATATATAGCCTCATCTAAGTCACCTCATTACCACAGTCTTACAGCAATTAAGCTTTACAGCAGCAGCCAGTCATATAGCTAGTGCTTTCCAGATTTTTTCCCCTGGGTTTCGACTATCAGGCTACAGACAGGTTCACTTATCTTATTTGGGGTTGTATGCAGCCTGAGAGGCCACAGCCTTTTTTTGTTGTTGTTATTCTGCTATTTGTATGGAAAGCACTATAACCAATTTCATAATTTATTTTCTAGATTCATATAAATGTATATAAATGCAGATTTTGCAGAACTGCAATTTTCTATTTATTTATTTTGGGTTGAAGAACATTCACTGTGTCACACAACTGAGCCCAGTTTTACACAGGCTCATCATGTCACATTCAGGCATCCTTATTAAATTAGTATCACATTTTTACCCTTTATATTGGGTAGTTTTGGAGGGAAAAAGAGGTGAGAGCAACATTCATCTTTAGTCAGGTTATTGTCAGCCAGCCTCATTTCCCTGTTAACGTAGATATGTATCAAACAGAAACATAAAATGGTAGAGGAATTATCTGTAAGCCTGTTTGCAGGTCTAAATGTCATGCACCTTCCTCCTGACCCTAACACCTCACATGCAGATGAAGCTGAGTCCATTTCGTCAGGTCACGCACATGAAGTCTCAGACGCAGATTGTGGGCTTTATTTTGCTGATAGACGTTCCACGCGCACCACATAGGAAGATCCTCGATCATGCCTTAACATGCAGCGTGAATTCCCTTTAACAGATTAAGACAACTCAAACTTCATCATACTCCTCTCACAGCACTGCCCATGCAAGAGAGAAATGCTATATGTCTCTATGCTTTTATTGTTGCATTATTTAGTTTGTTTTCAGATGACGCCGCAGAGAAAACACCATCTGTTTCTGAACAACAGGCCTTAGGCTGATTGATTGAGTATTAACTTAACTGCTTTGATCTTTGGCCCTCATCTCTTTATAGCAGAAAAGTCCTCAGATTCATAAAATGAAAACTACTCCCTCTGATTGTGCATTGACCCAGGGTTTTGTAGTGCAGTATGCACACTCATGCCTACATCACATGTGTATCTGGTCCCTCTTACATGCCATCAACACTCAAGTTCAACTCATCTTTTTATCTGCGCTGATATGTTCTCTCTCTCTATGAACTTAACTCTGCTATCACTGCTTATCTCTTTCAGCAATCGCTCTCTCTCTGTTCTCTCTCTCTGCTGATCCTCTCTCAGCACTCCTCATTTCCTGTTGACCTTGGTGCCTAATCTAACAAGCCCCATGTCATTACTTGATCAACCCCTCTAAGAGGCATAAGTTGGATTTGGGACTGAGAGTGCAGTGCGTCTCACTCTTCCACCCCCTCCCATTCAGTTGTACCACTCCTTCCTTCATTCATGCTCACACGCTCTCTGCCATCTTTCCTTCTGCAAAAAAACCCAGAATGGAGATCTTGCCCCCAGCCTATGCTTGTCCTTGGGTTCATGGGTAAGGGTTTTCATTCATAAATTTTCCATTATTTCCCCATAATTCCATCCTACCCCTCACCTGCAAACCGTGACATCCCGAGGAGTCATGGTTTCTCTTTGAATCACAGCCATAAGCTGTAGAAAAGCTTTAAAGGAAAAAAATCAACCCAATTTGTAAGAATGCTTATAGGATTATTTTTCAGAAATGATTACCATCAAAAAAGGAAAACAAAAATCTTAGCATAAGTGTCAAGCCAGGTAATAATTGAATTCAACCTGAAAACTTCACATTCGCCTTCTACATTCTTGATTAAATCATCAGAAAATGTGGATGTTAAACTCTCTAGGAATAGCAGGTGGTAGTTTATCTTCACTGCAATCATATGCAACAATGAACAGCTGTTTTACATTGTAATGTTTTCCTGAAAATATCCATAATAAGGATTTTGCATATATTTCCATTTTGTAAAAGAAGGGTTGAATTTGTTCTTTAAATCTTTGTAGTATACATGTGTTGCGTTAGATTTTGCCATGTTATTGCATTCACTCATCTTTTCATTTTGTGCTATAATAAGACACACAGGAAGGATGTTCTTGCCCTTCAAAGCTGGTTAAAAAAAAATTAAAAATTTTTACCATCTTTTTGAACCAAAGGATATAATCACTAATTAGAGTTCATAGTAGGGCTCAAATAATTAGTCCATTGGCAGAAAATAATCATTCAAAGGAGTAGTTTGACATTTTGGAAAATAGGCTAATTTCTTGCTGCTGAGAGTTAACCAGGTTAGATAAGAATAGGCCTATATCAGTGCCACTCTCATGTATGTAACATAAATATACAGCTATAGGAGCCATAGACTAACTACGACTAGTTAACTAATTAACACGTTAATCTTCTTTGTCCAATTCATACAAAAGCCATTTAACAGGTTTTAATTAGCTAGCTAGTAATATTAAGCTTTACATGTTCTGGTAGGCAAATTTTGTTACCTTTGGACAGAGTCAGGCTAGCTGTTTCAACTCGCTAAAAGTCAGTAATTAAAACGTGGAAAACATGTCATTTTACACTTTGGTTTTTGTACGGATCAAGCAAACAAGACATAACGTGAATTATTGAGCTTTAGAGGTAACCGATGTACA
Organism: Siniperca chuatsi; assembly: GCF_020085105.1. Classification (NCBI taxonomy): domain Eukaryota; kingdom Metazoa; phylum Chordata; class Actinopteri; order Centrarchiformes; family Sinipercidae; genus Siniperca; species Siniperca chuatsi. The sequence continues at coordinate 21,062,095 of NC_058048.1, forward strand.
GAGCCAAGCTAGCTAGCTAGATCTGTGGTTTCTAGTCATTCCAAGCTAAGCTAACTGGCTGCTAGCTTCATTTACTGTGCAGATATGAGAGTTATCTTTTCATCCAACTAACTCTCGGCAAGAAAGTGAATAAGCCTGTTTTTCCAATAAGAAATGCCAAACATTATTTTGTTCCAGCCTCAAAAATTTGAGGATTTGCTGCTTTTATCTGTTTTATATAATTTTAAACTGAATAGGCTATTTGTGTTTTGGACCATTTGTCTGACAAAACAAGTAATTTGAAGACATCTTTTTTAGTGTAATCATTAGTTGCAGCCCTTAGCAACAGTTTACAATAACAGTGGCATGTAAATGGAGGCAATGCATAAATACATTAATAGGATAGTGAATCAATAGACAGATGTGTCCTGTACAGCCCTGTTGTAGTTGTTTAGTTGTGTCCACTAGAATGCAGATTTTAGTAGAAATGTAGTTATTTAATCTTCACCCATTAGTCCTGCAAAATTAAATGAATGCATTAGCATTAGGTTCCTGATTCGTTTGTTTTAAAATGTTTCTTCTTGACATGTGAATGTGTGTGGTTTTTTACATTCATTATGAAAAGTAATCCACTGTAGCTTGTCATGTGAGGAGGCAAACTATATCATGAACTTCATATAAAAATGCTGCTGATTTACATTAATCACATGTCATGTGTGAAGGCTTTGACAAATGCTGCTCATTGACCTTGCAGTGATGGCAGGGTAATATGAGTAATGCTCCTGTCTTGACATGAGGCAGCACCTACTGTAATGTCAGCTCCCCTCCAGCTCTGCTGCTGCTGGGATCTGATCACTGTTCGGGCTTGAACTCGCTCCAAGCTCAGCTGATGTTCTGCTAATCTGTCACAATTGGGTTTGGTTCTCCACAGCTGGTTTTCAAACCCGGGGATTAAATAATCAGAGAGGGACAGGTGCATATCACCTCTGCCTCATCTGCCACTGTTCTATTTGACACCTACTTTTTTTTATTTCTGAGGCATGATTTTAATATTCTGGTTGAAAGGTTAACAATAATGCTATGCTCTGTTAATGAATACCAGCTATTCTTACTTTGAATTTTAATAATTTAAGTGTATATGCATTTAATTGTGTGGTCACATGTACTCACATTGACTGAAAAATGTGCAGACCAACACAGACAGTGCTTGATTACACAGACAATTTCTGGCCTTTTCATCTAGTTACACTTGTTTTAGTTCACCAAAATCTAAAGTTAACAACAGATTTACTGTAGTTCGACTGTTGGCAGTCGTTTGTGGGCACCTACCTACATTAACATCCCTCCTGGTGGTGCAGACAAAACTCACCCAAACTTTGGGATGAAGGTAGCTGTTTGGACACAATGATTGTTAAGGATTTTCTCTCTTGCATTAATATACTGCTTGCTGGCACAATGTGAACCTTGACTTTTCATCTGAGATGATTCGGATGAGCCCCTGGGTTGCAATAATTTTCTCTTTGTCGGGATTGACTCAGTGCAGAGTGCGACAGGCGTGCACAAACACTTATAAGACACCCCACCAATCCGAACAACACTTTAGGAGGTTGATTCCACAAAACAGACGCACACCCACTCTCATTTCCTTACGATCCCCACGAAAGCAAAAACACATCAGATGAAGACACGTGACGTCTAAAATTGGATTTCAGAGGATTTGTTGTGATAAGTCCCTCATAAAGCTTGTTTATTTTTCTACAGCCTATGTTTGCAACAACATAGCATTTTAAAGCCAGATGTGCCAAGAGGAACAGATTGTGTTGAATGGAAATACCCAGTCGTGAAAGCACTGAGACAGACGCACACACATTTACTGCTGTGTTATGACCGTGGTGTGAGAAAATATTAAGACAAAAATTGCTGACAAACATTATTATGTAGCAAGACTGCAGAATCATCTGCAGAGCTGTCTACTGGGGGATTCAACCGATGCCAAACTATAATACTGTAGATACTGGATAAGGGCCAATAGTGGATTAGATTCTGGATTAAGGCTGGGAATCAGTAACTAATGATTCAACAGTACCATGATATGTTGCACAAAACAATGGTACCGTGATACAGATGACTCTGTAATACACAATACATTATTGTATCTAATTGAAGAAAAAAATATACCCCTAAAATCTGAAAATAATTTGTCAATAAGGAAATCAGGAATCAGTGTATTTATTTACTGCATTATGAAATGCTTTCTGTCATAACATTTTACAAAGTGCATAGTTTCAGCTTTTTTTTTACAAACACACCAACATGCAGAAATATGCAAATCCAAAACAGTAAAACAGCCAAAAACTGACTGAAGTCTCAGAAAGCAAAAATGTCTAGGGAAACACTTAAACACTTAAAATAGTAGGAACTTCTAAAGTCAAATGATGTAACGTCGACCTGTATAGTTTTCTTGGCTAGTTCTACCATGACCACATGCCCGGATGACATAAATATATGATTGTGACATGTGTGTAACTGTGTTGTTTTGCAGACGAGCGACACGGCACCCTCAGGCTGAGCAACCTCACTAAAAGCATGTCAGGGAAGTACATCTGCCGAGCCAGCAACACTGCCGGCTCCGACAGCTGCTCCATTAACCTGGAGGTTATCACCTGTGCGTACACAGTAAAAACTCCACCACACGCCAGTGTATTCAACACTGTGTTTTTAAATAACACAACTGTGATGCTCCTTAAGTGTAAATACTGATCTGAGATCTGTTTCCCAGCGTCCAATGCAGGCATGATTGCAGCAGCTACACTGGGTTCGATAGTGGGACTGGTGGCCATGGCACTCTTCCTCATATTCATACTGAGAAGGAGAGGGGACACTGAGGAGGAGATAGCCAACGAGATCAAGTGAGAATTTCACTGTATGCTCAGCAGCCACTTTATTAGGTACACCTGTACAATCTAATGCAATTCAATACAACAGCCCAGCTGCCATAAATCCTACCTTTACGAAGTTTATAATGTTCAGTTTTTGGTGGCATTGTCAGACATTTGTAAATTCAATTATATGTTTATTACTGAGGACATAGTTAAAGGTGGTGTTGTACTGAACTGCATTACAATGAGAGGTGTTTCAAATTTTTTTATTTTTCCTTATACTTGTAGGCAAAAAAAGGAGGAAGGAACTGGCTCTACTCATTGCAATTGTATTAAATCTCTTATTATCTTTAGGGCACTATCAGCCAGAAGCTTTGATCCATTAAATTTACAAATAAGTACGGCGATCATGCTCTATTAAATCAAAAGCAACAGTCTACTTACAATGACGTTTCGGCTATGCCACTGCATTTAGTAATTATGATACTGATTTGGTAAGAAAAATGCAATGAAATGCTATACTTTTTTCTGAATTCAGTGGTACTTAATACTTATATTCCACTACATTTTAGAAGGAAATATTGTAATTTTTACAAAACTATGCTTATCTGACAGGTATAGTTACTACAAACTTTACATAACAAAACATATGATCATGTAATAAAATATAATGCATAATTGTTATAGATTAAATGAAGCAACCAGCTAAAACATTAAAACGGGGCTTACATGGTTACGATTCAGTAATAATATGTCAACAATATACTGATCTATAATATTATTACACTCTGAAAGGGGCCATCATTTATTTTACTTTTGATAGTACATTTTGCTGACAATACAATTACATGCAGGACTTTTATTTGTTAAGTATTTTTACATTGCGCTATCACTATTTTTACTTGTTTAAAGTATCTGAATATTTCACTCACCATTGTATATTTGTAATAAATACTGTATAAGATGGTACGGGTCATTTAAAAATCTGCAATGTACAAGTGGTTGTTTGTTAGAACTCAATGTGAGTGCAAAACACTGAAGCTGAATGTGTTCTGTCAAAGGTGGTGCCCAATTCAAGGGTGAATGTGTATTATCTCTTTACGTAAGCAAGTAAATATTTCACCTATTTCCTTTTAGTCATTTTTGATTTTAGTCATTTTCAGTAATTATGAGTTTTTGTTCTCTCTGCTTCCCTTCTGCCATAGGGAGGATGCTCAGGCACCAAAGCGAGTGTCATGGGCAAAGAGTAATACCGGTTCAGACATCATATCCAAGAACGGCACGCTGTCCTCCATAGCCACCAGTCCCCGACCCCGAGACCCCCACCAGCCAAACTTCCACTACCCATACTCCCCCATGTCAGCTTCAGACACGGGCTCGGTGATCAATGCCTACCAGCTGCAACCTGGAGAAGCCAACACGCTACAGGGACTTCCTGGTTACAACATGGGAGGCACCCCATCGCGTAAACACAAGCGACCCCCCAGTACAAACGGGGCCCCTCCGCAGCTTCTGAGGAGCCCTGCAGTCGCCATCCCCAACAGAACTGAGGGGGCTCAGCCTCAGGTGCCACCTCCACTCACTGTGTCCCCAAAAATCAGCTCCTCCACTCTGACACGCATGGGAGCTGTCGCTGTCATGGTGCCTGCTCAGAGCCAAGCCGGCTCGCTGGTGTAGCCAGCAGAAGCATCTCTGATGAGAAAATAAAAGGACAGCGGTTATGGGTGGAGAGAAAGTATGCCATGAAATGGAAAAGCATTTTCTCCACGAAAACCTGAGAGGTTGTGAGAGAAGAAAATGTCTCACAGGTGGTTTGTGCTTCATTTTCACAAACTCTCCCTTCAGTTCAGTCATTTCAGTTTCTTTTTGTATCCTGAGTTCTGGCTCACTAAAGAGAAATATATTTTTATTTACACGCTTATTATGAGATCTTCAAAATGGCATCCAATAGTGTTAAGAGTTTTAGGCTGTGTACATAAAATGCCAATTATTCCAAGAGGGTTGTGTTAAATGAATGCAGTGTGTCTGGATACTGTAAACCACAATGAACAGTTTGCTTAGAGTTTTGCAGTTCTTGCTAAATATGTTTTGGCTACATTTGTATGATATATGAATAAAGTAAATATAAACACATTTTTATAATTTCATTTCTATTTCCCCTATACCTGGCTGTGTAAGGTTCACTTTTCAGTCACTTCTCTCAGGCTAACTGCACTAGTTCAGATCAAAATCACAATTCAGGTATTTCAAACTTAATGTCTTGCTTTCTTTGACCCACATTTACTTGTGTTCACGTGTAAGGGTTGTTTGTTGAACCTACTGTAACGATGTCAGTATGGTTTCATGACACTGATGTCTACTGAGAGAACATACTTAATGAGTATATTGCCTGTTATGGTAGATGGAATGTAACCAAAATAGTGAGTACAGCATTGTTGATGGTTTCTGACTATTTTGTTCAAAGGTGCTTGGTATAACTATATAATTACTGTAAACATACAAGGCTATTAGTTGAGGCAATTGGTCGCTGATGGTGCTGATGGTCTCATTTGTTTTCTTGTAAGTATACTAAACTCTGCAAATGATGTGGCAGTGATGTTTTGATGCTGAAAGGCTACATGTAGCACTTTTATTGCAGTTTTGATTGTTGACAATTTTTTCAATAAAGTGTTCTGGAGTGTTTGATTTTAGCATGACTGAGTTATAATCACTTCACCTATAAACACATGATTACTCGTGGAAACAGATCATAAAATGACAGAAATGTGAATAATAATAATAACACAGCATGTTTTTCTGTAGCCATTTTACATAATACAGAACACACAATAAGGTAATAATACAGTAACCATGAAGATAAATAACATCTGAAAGGCCACTTTAGGGACAGATGTGCTGAGACAGCATGTGATATACAGTAGAAAAACCTCACCCTTTTATTAACACTATAGTTGGTGTTTAATCCCTTCAAGCAATGAGAAAAAATAATCCAAAACTCTTTTCACAAATTGAGTGAAACTGTTGTAAAGAGCAGCTTTTTATAGAAAACACACTAGCAGCTTCACAGGAAACAAAACTTTTGGATGAAAAATCAAAATCAAACTTTTTCAATTTCAAAACAATTTCTAGATTATTACCACTGCTGGAGGCAGTGCAAGAGAATATGCTATGTAATTATGAAAATCAAGAGGGGTTTTTAGCAGCACGGCTCTAGGGATGGCAATGTCGATAGGTTGGTCGGTCAAGACTGATCTATCTCAATAACTATTGGAGGGATTGCCATGAAACTTTGTACAGATGTGCATGGTCCCCAGAGGCTAAATCCCACTGACTTTGGTGATCCTCTGATTTTTCCTCTAGCGCCACCATGAGGTTGATCTTTATGGCTTTCAGTGAAATTATTTTCACAACTATTGGATTTCCATGAAATTTGTTACACACGTTCATGCCCCTCTCAGGATGAACTGAAATAACTTTGGTGATCCCGTAACTTTTCCTCTAGTACCACCATCAGTTCAAATTTTCACTTTGTTTTATGACCAAATATCTGGAATACTAATGACATTCCCATCAGCCTCAGCTGTGTTTTGTGCTAATTAGCAAATGTTAGCATGCTAATAGGCTAGACACGATCGTGATCGTAGAAAAGGTTTCAGTCGTAGTCATTTGGACACTGTTTTCAGAATCAAGACGTTTCGGCTCCCATCCGGAAGTCATTCTCAATTGTGAAAATGGTCTGAGAACTCAGAAATTACACAGAGAAAACACAGAGTAGCTTAAATTTCTGAGTCTTGATTCTGAAAACAGTGTCCAGATGACTACGACTGAAACCTTTTCTACGATGGAACACTCCTGGACAAATGAGGGACTACACCGTATTGTCATTGTGAGCATGTTAGCATGCCAACGTTAGCATTTCACTCAAAGCACTGCTGTGCCTAAGAATGGCTGTAAACTCTTAGTCTTGTTCCTCTGTACAGTGGCGAGGATATGACTCAGCTGAACATTGTCAGACTGGGATTGACTGGGATTGTCAGCGTTCATCAGCGTGGATTCGAACCCAAGCCGCTGCAGTAAGGACTCTGCCTTGTACATGGTGCGCACGCTCTACCAGGTTAGAAAAAGTGTTGGATATGTTGAAATTTTGACCTGCAGGTGGCACTACATTAAAAGTCAGGGAATTGCCAATGTCATTTGGATTCATCCTCTTAAAACCATGAATTTTCTTGTAATTGTTACTGAGATATTTCACTCTGGACCAGTGTTACACAACAGACTGATGAATCAACATTGCCATCCCTAGAGCCTTGCTGCCAGTGTAGCGAAAAATGAAACAAAAGACCCAATATTGTACTAGAAAAACCTACATTTTACTGACTGGTTTAGCCCAGATCCTACAATGACCTTTGTCACCTTTAGAAAACCTACGATACAGAGGACATTTCAGGAAACCAGTCACACAGTAACAAACCAGAAATGACGACCATAACAATATGGTCACTACTGAAGTGACTTGAAGATCCAGGGAAAAAGATTTATCATGACTCCGTCAGCAGATTTCGGGAAATGATCATCCTCATCACCTCATTTGTGCCTTTAGGGGAAATAAAAGAGGAAAGAAAGAAAAGAGTCACACAAACTGTAACTGTTACAAAACCACAGCATGAAGGCCCTCTTAAATGTAAGGAAATTAATCATATTAAAATCTGATAAACAAGACATACAGAGTAAGGTCACCGTTATAAAAGCTCACCCTCTAGGATCTGATGCACTCTAATGTCCCGGACAAACTGCTGCACTGCGTAGTCTTTGAGGTAACCATACCCACCATGCATCTGAAGAGCCTGGTTGCAGATCTGTTGAGAAAGAACAGGTAACCATATAGAAAAAGTGAAACAAGTGCAAAAGTTGAACAGTTTTTTTTTTTGCGAAAATGAATACTCCTACCTTTATTCAGTATTACTCACATCAAAGCACTCATCTGTGGCAAAGAGCTTGGCCATGGAGCAGATAGAAACGGCATCAGGCCGGTTCTCCTGCAGTGCTGTTGCAGCTTCACGCACCAGAAGGCGAGACGCGACCAACTTGGTGGCCATTTCTGCCAGTTTGAACTGAAGAAACTACACATAACACAGACAGGGAGAGAAGGAAGTACGAATTCAAGATAACTTTTCATCATCACTGGCAGGACCAGTGGCTAAATACTTTGGATCTAGACTGTAAAAATGTGAGCTACTTACCTGGTTGTTGGAGAGTGTCTCTCCAAACTGCTTGCGTACCAGCAGATGATCCCTCGCTAGCTGTACGCAGGCATGAGCCGCCCCAAGAGAGCAGGATGCTGTTGGCAGAGTGTTCATATAAAAACTCCTGATTAAGAAGCTGCTGCATTCGTCACCTGGATATGTTTTTTTTTTTCCTCTTAAAGCAAGAGTATGTAACTTTTTTTCTAAACAACAGCCAATGTTAAAACAGTAGGTCAGTAGTAGAACAGTAACACAAGTAGAGTGGAGTCATACAGCAAACTGACTGTCAGTTACACAGTAATTTATCTACAGTTTACTAGCTTTAACTAACACCAGCTGCCATAAGCTACCGGTCGTACCAGACCACGTAAGGCTGTAGCAGCTAAAACCCCTGAGTGTATTGAACTGAGCAAGGATGCATTGTATTACTTATGAATTTAACTTTTCATTCATAGGAAGAATGTGTTATTTCCTCTTGAAACGGTTACATTGTTTCACTTTAATGTCAGCTTCCAAAAAACATTCTTGATGTTTAACCACCTTAAGACTCCACTTTTATAAACAATATGCACAACAGGCTCATTCCCACCTGCTTAGGTGCCTGACTCGCTGCCATTAGTTCACTTACTTACATCTACAGAAAATCGATATTTTGATTTAATAATTTCCATTATGAGGGTGATTCCAATCATCTCTAGCTATGGGAATAAATTAGATATTTGGGTATCATTAACTACAATAGAGGGGTAACTACTTGGATAGTTTTCCTCCTCACCAATATTAATCCTGCCTCCATTTAGGCCTTTCATGGCGATGCTGAATCCTTGTCCTTCCTCACCAAGACGGTTGGTCACTGGAACGGCACAATCCTCAAATATCACCGCCCTGGTTGGCTGGGAGTTCCAACCCACCTGGAGAACAGATTGAAAAACAGTCCAGTGACTATGACTTAATTCTGCCATCTAGTGGTTAACTGCAAATACTAGCTACAGAGCAATATAATTAAATCCAGCAATCCAACACCAGTGAACTCTACCTTCTTTTCTTTTTTGCCAAAACTGAGGCCTGGGGTTCCTTTCTCCACCACCAAGCAAGAGATGCCTTTTGGTCCTCTGCCTCCTGTTCTGCACATCACAACATAGACGTCTGTGTCTCCTCCTCCACTGATGAAGGCCTGGAGAGTCATGACGAGATTTAATTTTTCTTTTTATAAGAAACTATTTACAGTTATATAGTGAGCATAGACATGTTTGAAATTACCTTCGAACCATTCAAGATGTAATGGTCACCTTTCAGCTGTGCAGTGGTCAGAAGTGAAGCAGCATCACTGCCGCTGCCTAAAATCAAAGATCACAGGTTAATTGTGTTGTTGACCATTAACTAAAGTATACACGTCTAGAGCAACAGCATAGATGTAAGATAAATCACTTGCATAACCAATAATGAATATATTACACAAAAAATGAAAAGATATTCTTTAATTTGCAATACACCTCAGTGTTTTGTTTTTTTTCCACATATATATATAAAATAGATGTATATTGTGGGAGAAATTGATGGGTATGAAGGACTGTTTAACTTATGCGATGACATGATAGTTAACCTGAGAAGCATCCCTGAGTCCTTCAGGCTTGGCATGCTTTATGCTGGGAGGCTTTGGATGATCGGAGGTAAAAGATAAGCTGAAGACCTTGGAGATGCTTCACCTTCATAATAAGCATAGATGAGATCCAGTCTTGGTCGTCATTCACAGACACTGAGTCTACCCCTCCCTTATGGTGGGACTACTATGTCCATATATGCAAGCTGTACCAAGATCTTCTCTGATATCAGACTTGTGTTGTAATAATCTCATATATTCAAGTAAGGACATCTGAATTTCTTCGAGTTTATTGTTCTATTAATCAGAGCAAAGACTGACCAGAAGTACAAGTTTTACAAGTTTTTCCACAACACATACACACATATATATTTATAAGACTATATAAAGACTGACCTGGTTCAGTGAGACAATAGGAAGCAAACTTTTCCATCGAACAGAGATTGGGACAGAACTTCTCCCTCTGCTCAGTGTTGCCAAAGGTGTCGATCATCCAGGCACACATGCTGCAAAGAAAGGAGCATACTGCAAATGTGCAGGCAAAGAAAATGTATGTTGTAGCTATCATTATAGTGCCCATTATAGTAGTGAGTGGTCACAATGTAATTCATGTACCTATTTTCACAAGATCAAAAAAGCAAAGTGCCAAATACATCTCACATAGTGGGGAAAATATGACTTTTGGTCTGAGATTATTTGACGAAAATCACGTTTCAGTAAGGACGAACTGCCAAACACATCACTGTATTCTATTACATGTTGTTTGAACTTATTGAATGTGTAATATATGTATTCTAACAACCTCACAAAATTGTGGAAAATTTGGTTATTTGGGCCGTTTCATTATTTTTTAATCTAAACTACATAATCAGCCTCAAATCACTTCTTAATCGAAGAAATCCTCTTGACTTACAAAAAACCAAATAATTAATCTTTTCATCATTAAGTTTTAAGTGCAGGTACATGCCATTATTGCCATATGAGGGGTTCGTACTTGTGGATACTGATGTAAGCTGTGGTGCTGACACATCCTGTGGACAAGGCCTCAAAGATGACCGACGTGTCCAGCCGAGAAAGACCCGACCCTCCGACATCCGGCTGAACGTAGATCCCACCAAACCCCAACTGGGCTGCCTTTCGCATCGTCTCTACTGGAAACATTTCCTGGGAAAAAATGAACATATAGACACCAATAAATAATGTTAAACTACAAGTAAGCACATTAAACAAAGGACAATCTAATGTGAAATGTGACAAATACATATATCAGTATCAGACCCAACAGTAAGTATGACCGACATGCAGGTACTTCACAGTTAGAGATGATGTAGGTGCAGAAGTGCCTCCTATCGAGCCAATAATTTCAAAATAACAGTAATAATAGTTCAGTGTTAGGATATGTGATTTTATGTCCAGAGGGGAACTGAATCTTCTACGGATGCTCCTCTGCAGCTGCTCACTCAGGGACACTTCACTAGAAATGATGCTTGCATTTACAGGGGGCATCCTCTGACCAAAGATTATGAAGCCAAAGTCCACTGCCTTGACATCTTCTTACTAACAATATATGCCTATCTACAACATACCTTCTGGTCCCACTCCGCCATGTGTGGAGCCATTTCATTGGCTGCAAAGTCAAAGGCCACTTTTTGAAACTCCTTCTGTTCATCTGTGAGTCCATGAGCAGCTGTCAACAAAGAGCAGAGAACATACATGCAGTACATATGGATGAAATAAAATGCGATCACGCACAGATACCGGTGTAGCATATGCACGATTGCTTTTAAATATTGTTAGCTGGCAGTAAGTTTCCAAAATGATTAGACATGTTGAGTGCTTTGGGTGAAGAAGACACACTATTCTTCTTCAACGAGTCCTGAATTGTGTTCTTGAACCTGTGGCTTCAAGCAGCTTCAAGGGGTGTAACTCCTTAAAGTAGAGTAGGAAAGCCTCTAGACTCCAGATAATACATAATTTAAGTATTAAATTATCCAACTCAGGTTTGCTTAAATCCCCTGACACATCATACAACCTGCCTAAGAAGAGGGGCGGTGTTAAGGAGGGGTGTGTAGCTCCCTCTGCCTCATGACTGGAGGACCAGGAGGAACAAAACTAACCAATGACAGCTAAGATAGGAAAATGTACTATTAAAGCGCTGAATGGGCTGTGTGTGTTTACTTTATCATGTTTTATTAACGGTCAAAAGACTGATGGTTTGGGTGCTGGAGAGCTGTAAAAGTAAACACCAACACTAGTCTGTTAGCTAACAAAGTTGCATCCGTCGGTTATAGTCACCAGTGCCATTCAGATGTCTTTCATAACACACAACTGTCATATAAACTAACAGTTCTCGTTTTCTGGGACTTACGGTCGATACATGAAGCTATTCCTCGTCTCTGTGGGCTTCTGTTAAATATTAAACGATGGTTCCTGCAGATGCTGGAGCCGAGTCTAGCGACTCTTCCTAGAGGTCCGACAGCCGCCATGTTTACCTCCACAGTGCTGAGTTATGTCACACACAGCCGCTGCGGCTGCTGGGAAATGTACTTAGTGTAGTGTCGCTTTTTGAAGTCTGTTTTCGAGTGTGGAATGGACTCATGTTGCCCCTTGTGGCCATTAGGGGGCCCACCACAACTGCGGGTCTCATCTACCGTCATGTACCAGTGGGTGTTTTCTGCCTTCCGGCCTCAGGAGGCAGTAATGAGCCTATTACAGTTTGGCGCTCCAAATCAAGCGAAGAAGACGTCGCACTAGAAAACTTACTTGGACAACCGACACAAAAGTGAGATTTATGCTTTATCGGAAGTGTTTTCAAACCGTATGTTTTGCTTTTACAAGAGAAAAGACTTTAAGGCTGAAGACTAACTGGTTATTTTGACAAATGTACGTCTGGTTAACCGCCCCACCTCCGTTAAAGAGCTGCGTGCAGCCGTGTTCCTGAGCTTTTCTATGGGACGCTTCGGGACTGTCTCTCACGCAGTGCATGCCGGTCACAAACGGTGCTACTGTTCACCCATGTGCCGTTGCCTGGTGGAAATTGAGAAATAGCTGTTACAACACAAATGGGAGTAGCTGGGCAATAAATCAAGTGCACCGGTAAATTTGTTGACGTCACGTGTTGTGGGTTTTTCGGCGGGTTTTGATCGCTGACCTGGAGCACTGCTCAGCTAAAGGTACGATTTATCACCAGTGTTTATAGAGGTTATCTACTGACCAGCTGCATTATGATCTTTATTACTTTCAAACTATGAGGCACGTTTAGTTTACATGTGTTGCTCAGGTTTGTGTACAGTCGTTAAAGCTACAGGTAGCTAATCTCTGCCATCCATGTCTGATGATGATGATGATGAAGAAGAGGAAGCATGTTCCCCCAATTCAAGTTATCATTGTAAATGGTGAATACAAATTTACAAACCAACCAAAAAAAAAACCACTACTAGGGTAAAAGTAAAATGGGGCATATATTTCTATTTCCAACGGAGTTATTCACGTAGGAAGCCATAGTGAACATGTAGTTACTCTTCATAATTGTATTACCCAATCAGTTGCCAGTTTATCCATGTAGTACACCTATAGCTAAAACTAATGCAGTCTAATGCCACAGCCCTGCAACAAACCCTCCCCTCATGAAGGTTAAAATGTTTGATGCAATCACATTAAACAGCACCACAAACTACAGCCTCCAAAATAACCACTGAGTTGAATAAACACCTCTGTAACAGAGTTTCAACAAATCCTGAACATTATAACCTCATGAAGGTAGGATTTATTGCAGGACTGCATTAGTTTTAGCTAGATGTAACTCCTTTCTGTTCCTAGGAAAGTATACAATACTTACATACTGATCATTTCTGTTGAGTGTCGTGTAAACCTGCAACGATTGAAACTCTCTTGATAATCGAGTAACTGTTTTGTAATTTTTAAGAATAAAAAGCCAACAATCTTATGTGAATATTAGCTGGTTCTTTGTCTTCTATGATTGTAAACTGAACATCTTTGGACTGTTGGTCGGACAAAACAAGACATTCGAAGACATTTTATAGACAAAACAAATAATATAGAAAATAATCAGCAGATTATAAAAGCAGATCACAAAAACAACTGTTAGTTGCAGCCTTAGTAGCAAGTGTTGAAAAAGATGTTTGTAATTTTATGGATTATGGGATCAATATATGGATCAAATTCTCTATCACAGTGTATGTCATTTCATATTACAGTATCACTACAAATTGTGATATATAACTTTTTGAAAATTGATTGTTAATGGATAAAATTAGCAAAAGGAATGTCTTTTTGAATCAAAGTACATCATTACATTGATGCAAAAATCATATGAAAATTCAGTATTTCTCATTGATTCGCAACACTGCTCCTTAATACACCAAGATATGTTAAAGGGACACGGCATTAATAATATGATGGTAGACAATTTGATATCATCTCAAGGTATATATCGTCACCCAAGCCTTCTATGGATGACACTTAATGTTTTATACATGTCACTTTATAGACAGAGATGCCACCAAAGAAAAGGGCCAGAGTGAGTAAAGGAGCAGCAAATTCAGGTAAGCAAATGAAATCAGAGTAAAAGTTCTTGTCTGGTTATGTTATTTTTTTTATGAGTGACGATTATTGACTCAACTACACAGGCAAAGGTGATGGTGAAACAGATTATTTTGCAAAAGAAAAAGCTGGCGGTAAAAAAAAAGCTGCAGCTTCTGTTGAGTCTGGCAAAACTAAGGAGAGCTCAGAATCACCTGGCTCTCCACAGTACTGCCACTGGCTGATGAAGTCTGAGCCCGAGAGCCGCTTTGAGAACGGGATCGACGTGAAGGTACAGAGCAGTGATGGCCTCATCAGCACAGTCTGTTGTTCTTGGGAAATGTGAGTGGTTTACACTTGTTTGATGCATGTGGTTCCTTCTGCAGTTCGGGATCGAGGATCTGAAGGCTTTGCCTAATCAGACCAGCTGCTGGGACGGCGTCCGCAATTATCAGGTAGAGCCACAAAAGTGACTCCTGTAATGAAAAGATTTTTACCTGAAATACGGCACCAGCACGATACCACTCCGAAAAGGCTTTTTGTCATTTTATTCTCACCAGCCTTGTGCAAATTCTTTTCTTTTCTCATTTTTCTATTTTCTCTGTGGGAATGTTCCTCTAAATTATCATCTGCAGGCGCGCAACTTCATGAGGCAGATGAAAGAAGGGCAGGTGGCTTTCTTTTACCACAGCAACTGCAAGGAACCGGGGATAGCAGGAGTCATGAAAGTAAGTCACTTTCTTTCCCTGCTGATAATATTTTAATGATTTAAACAAAGCCGCAGACAGGGATATTCAGCTGTATTCCCTCTTCTAGATTGTGAAGGAGGCTTATGTGGACCACACTCAGTTTGATAAGAAAGATGTCCATTTTGACGCCACAAGTAAACGAGACAACCCCAAGTGGAGCATGGTAAACTAATTCAGGAATAACAGTTAATGAAAACACATGAATATGTTCAATCAAGTCTGAAGGTTTTCTTCTCTCTCAGGTAGATGTCCAGTATCAAAGAATGACGAAGCGCTTTCTTCCTCTGTCCGAGCTGAAAAAGTACCACCTGCAGCATCGCGCCAACGGAGGGCCTCTAAAGGACATGGCTCTTTTTACAAGGGCCAGGCTCTCTGTGCAACCCCTAACCACTGGTAAGTAAAGA
This sequence comes from Siniperca chuatsi, assembly GCF_020085105.1. Taxonomy (NCBI): domain Eukaryota; kingdom Metazoa; phylum Chordata; class Actinopteri; order Centrarchiformes; family Sinipercidae; genus Siniperca; species Siniperca chuatsi. The sequence continues at coordinate 21,077,491 of NC_058048.1, forward strand.
CGTTCACACTGCAGGAGTCCAAAGTGTTGTTTAGCCAGAGGAACTATGTTACTTTAGTGTCTTCTTTCAGTGTATAGTGGTGTCTTAGTTGTTCTGCTTTTTCTCTGCAGAGGAGTTTGACTTTGTCCTGAGTTTGGAAGATGAAGAGCCTTTGTGAGGATTTGGAACAGATGATGCTTTTTGACACAGTGAAGTCATGAAGCAGCAACCTACTTTACAGTACCGTCATGTCTTGTCTTGTTCATAAAGATTATAAAATGGGTTTTTGTCAAGTTATGACACATCCAGTTTTTAACCTTTACCTCTGAACGATACAGAGCGAGCTTGCTTTTGGTGGACAACTTCAGCCACTGCGTACAAAATCTTGAAATTGCAGTGTGTGGATACAAAACAGCAGCAGATTATTAAGTATAATACATATGAGTATGTAATGTTGATTGGGGCTGTCCTTTGCCCTCAGAACAGCTTCAGGGCTTGTTTTATTGCCATTACTCAACTTGTAATTTGTGTATAGCAGCATAAGAGACCATTCTTTATAATGCCTGACACCTATTTAATGATAAAAATGACTTCACATTCTGCACTCCATACATTTCCATAATGAGGTCCACTGCTGTCCAGCGATGATGAAGTGAGTGGGAAGATAAAAGGTGTTTTGACATCATCAGAATCAGAAATACTTTATTGCGGACTGGCCGACCAGATTTATTTGCTCGTATTCATTGTTAATTATTAAATTTTTAGAATAATACAGATAGACCTCTCAGCAACACGCAGGTAGTGTCCTTGCACAGATTTCATGTGCTGCTGATCGTGAAAGGTGCTGATGACGGACTGGTTACCTTGCGCAACTTTAATTACAATTCAGGATATTGTTGTTTGTTACGTGACAAGAAGTGATGAGGAAAAGTGCCGTATAGACTGTGCCAAGCTCAAGGTAATGGATTGAGTCAGTTTTCAAAGCCTCAACGTGGTGTTTCGTGGTGTCTCTTTTATGCAAATGCAGTTTGGGATGCACAGGCGGCTTGTTTTTCTGTATTCTTCTAACATTACACACACTGATGCAGGGCTACAACTAACGATTATTTTTATTATTGATTAATCGTATAATTGTTTGGTCTATAAAAAATGTCAAATTTAAAAAAAATAATAAATAAAAAAATATCCAGCATAAATTCCCAAAGACCAAGTTGTCATCTTCAAACAATCCAAAACCAAAAGAAGATCAATTTACAATCAAGAGAACTAAGAAAACCACATTCACAATTTTCATTCAAGCATTTTGCTTTAAGAAAATTACTTAAACGAGAAAACTAGCTGCAGATTTTCTGTCGACTGCCTAATCGATTAATTGCTTCAGAACAAGTTTGCAGTTTTGTAATTGATTCAGGAACCATTTGGCCCCTGTGACACTCTGAGGATCCATATGTATTAGAAAACTGAAAAAATACTGACTTTATTACCTGTTCAAAGCTGTCACATAGTGTTAAATGGCTCTCAATTACAATACAACTCACCCATGTACTGTATGTAGCAGTGTTAGTGTGATAGTACGATGTTGATATTCAAGTTCTTTACCATGTGGTGTTTTCATTATTTTGTCCACCCAGTCTGTTCAGGTTTATACATGTCTGTCACAAACACTTTCACTCATTTCTGCAATACAACCAAGTCTGATTTTTTTTTTTCATTTGGCATCAATTTATTTCAGTTTTGGGGACAAGGAATAATTGATTAGCATTTTGCAAAAGATAGATAATTCTACTGTAAGTTTTCTCTGGTTAAAAGACTAAAATTATGTTAGAGGCAGGAGGATTTCATTTGCTTGATACACTTAGGCACAACTTTCAAGTCTAATAAAGAGGATACAGAAGACTTCATACTTTCAGACCTTAAAACAACACCCTTTCCTAACACCACTGGAATGCTGAGGTAAAGCATATGAACATGAAAGGTCATTTTGTGGCACTGTGTATTGTATAATCAATGTACACAAGCTGAGACAGGGAACAGGATTAAAGGTTTTAGCTGGTCATAATATACAGATTAAAAAAAAAAATGTGTGGGATAATACTTAAGCCCTCGCTCAAAAAGGAAAAAGATTCCAGTTTCCACTTTTTTTGTGCAAACACACAAACACAAAACAGAAAAATGTGTTCAGCAAGATATAGCAGTGCAAAGTTATCTCAGATTTCTTGACCTTATAACAGTGTTAGGAATGCATCCATTTAAAGGTGGAATGTTGGAGATACATTTTGTTGAAAATTCATGACAGTTCAGTTGCGTTAATTACGAGATTAGAAATCAATTTATCTCAAAAAAGCATTAGAATGTACTGTAACCAACAGAAGGCTTAAAAATTCAAGAATTTCACATGAAAGATTTTACACAGTGGACATCGCGACAGGTGGTTAGTTTGATTCCCAGAAAGAAAGGAAAAAAAATACACTAATGAGGAAGGGAAAGACCAGCAGCCTGAAGCCACTTTGAATGCCTCATGCAAACTGTTTCATTGTTCACATACTGTATTACTGTATGTCGGTCTCCCTTCGTCCTCCCTTTTACCAGCAGCGGCTACAAATAAAACAGCTGTTTCACCAGATGTTGTACCTCCACCACTCCAACCAGACTGGAGGGCTGCGGCTCTACCCGCTCTCCTCCTTTGCAGCCTGCTCCAGTGCGCTCTCTGATGCAGCCGAGCCCTCGAACCTCTGAGAGGCGATGGCAGCCTGATGAGACATGCTCTTCCTCACCACGTCCCCTTTCCTCCACAGTGTGATTTCCTGCACAGGGGGAGGGTTCGGAGGTGTTTAGACTTTATGGCGCTTTATGTTTATGTGTATTGATGATATTAATGTCACTGTATATTGACTCCTTATCCATGAAAGCTAAAGACCATGTTAGTAATCCTGGTGTTGCTCTTGTCAGGGATCTCGCTTTAAAATATCATCTTAGTAACATTTGTATATCAGCTTTTTATCATCTGCAAAACATCTCCTTTGCGGATATAGTATAGTATAACATCAGTAGGCTATAAGCTGTAGGTGGGTGATTTCAACATACTGACCCAGGGAAACACACACTGAACATTTGACCTAGGGAAAAAAAACACTGCTGAGAACATAAAACCCTTTGGAAGGTCTCCTTAATATGTCCTTTTATATTATATATATATATATTGAGCTGGGGAACATAGGACCCTGGGAACATAGATACACTCCCGTCAGCTAGAGTAGTATTACTGTAATCTTTTGTCCAGTGAATCCAGGAACACTGTCGCCAGCATGGACAACACCAGGACCCTGGAACTAGCTCACCTAAACAGAATACACTCAATATATCAATTACACCCGTGCTTTTCCTGCAATGACATGTCAAAAAATGTGCCACCAAAAAACGTCTATAGGAAACATTGGCTTTGTCCCAGTTTCATATTACATGCTAACTACATACATTTTGGCAAATTAGTTAATTGTTTAGTCTATAAAATGTCAGATGATAAAAAAGATGAGATAATGTGCAAAAATATACAATACTTATCAACAATAGCTTAAGAAAAGTGGGAGAATTGTCATTACACATATCTACATGTGTAATGCTGTGCAGTGGTAGCCAAGTAAAACCTACTGAGGTGGACATGGTGCAAATAGTTAAAAATTAAATGCAAGTAAACTGTAAAGTTGTAGTGCAGTTGGATGGATCAGATAATTAAAAGGAAGTTTCCTTGCCACTGTCACCAAGTGCTTGCTCTTGGTGGGATTTGTTGGGTCTCTGTAAATAATATAAAGAGTACGGTCTAGACCTGTTCTACAGGAAAAGTGCAATGAGATAACTTCTGTTATGAATTAGTGCTATATAAATACAATTGAACTGAAATAAAAGAAAGGTGTATGAGTCCAGGGTGAGAGTGCTTGTATTAGTGTTGTAGTCTTGTATTTAAATGCTTTATGGGCCATTACTCAAACCACATGCTCAAACTTTTAACAATTACTATGTATATTGGGACACAGCTAGTATTTGTCCAACAATTTTACTGTTTCTCTTCCTATCTTGGGTCTATTACATGCAAACACTCAGGAAACACTTTACAAAACCCAGCCAGAGGTTTTAAACATGGCCAAGTAATCAGGTCTCTGCAGCAGAAATGTATTTACAGTGTTAGGACCAGGTATTACATTTACATGGATGTTTCTAAACATACTGCTAGAAGTAGAGAATATTAATTTTACCATATTACATGTAAACACACTGACACTGAGAGAGTCTGACTTTTTGCTTTGAGTACCATCTTTTATCAGTTGCCTACCTGCTGTTTGAAGTAGCGTCTCTCCTCCTCATCGATCAGCACCAGGTTCAGGTAGTAGCGCACTGAGAACTTCTTGTTGATGTCTCGCATGGTGGGGGTCAGATCATAACCAGCCAGAAATAACCGGATGGGAATGGACTCTCCTGAAATATGAAATACATTGTGACAGGTTGGATAATATCCATCTTGACTGAATTAGGAGATGCTTCAAGATTAAAATAACTGGCTGAAATTATGAATAAGTGTTGTTTACCCCTGACCGGAGCTCCATCCATGATCTCGTACTTGGCGATAGTGTCATTTTCATGGTATACACTTGGGCCGGTGCCTGTTGTCTCGCGCTTGATGATGTCTATCTCCATGTGCCTAATCTTAATCCTCACCAGCAGGAAATAGATTTTTCCCACAATTACATCTTTCAGATGGTACCTGTCAGAGGACGAATGAAGACGCAAGCATAAAATGAGAATGAGGCCTGTAAATAAGTAGTTTCGTAACTGAGCACAAACAGAATAGTATTTGATCATTTCTCCGGTGTCTGGACGCTTTACACTGCCATTGGAAAGCCTGAAATAACTCCATTACACCTGAAATGATTAGTTGATTAATCAATTAGTCGACAGAAAATTAATCACTAACTATTTTAATAATCAATTCACTGTTATTTAAGCAAACATAGCAACCAAAAAAAAAAAAAACTGGTTTCAGCTTCTTTAATGTGAATATTTGCTGATTTTCTTCTTCTGTGATAGTACACTGAATATCTTTGGGGTTTGGACTGTTAGTCAGACAAAACCATAGACTGTATGAAACATGGACGTAGGTCTCTGAAGAGCTGTTGTGAAGCTCAAAGTGGGCGGCTCAGGTGACTCTGGCCTTCGCCGTCTTTGCAGTCCCTGACTCCGGCTAATCCAAAAATGGGCAAAGAGGTAGAGCTGAGGCAGGCCGAATGAAGCCTGTTTGATGAAACCACCTAGCGGCAAGCCACCTGATAGGGCACCCACCTGTCACTCAAAGCGGTCACGTCCTTAATTATGCGTAACTTTAAGCCTTAATATAATTCAAACGAGTGAGTTATAAATAAAATTTAAAAAATCACCCCCGTACAGTAGTTATGAATGGGAAAATTAGATATAAAGACCAAAACCGTTTTTTGTACCAGGCTGTAAACACATTTATTTCTGCTGTAAAGTTGGGCATTTTAACATGGGGCTCTATGGGGATTGACTACACTAACACTAGTGTTTCCGAAAGGCATTTAGGGCCGCTGTATTTATTTTCATTAGATTTCTTTCTTGGATTGATACTTACTACTGTAACTGAATTTGTTACCATTTTAATCCTTTGATTTATTGATTTTCTTTCTTTAAAAGGCACTTTGAATTTCAGTTTTGAAAAGTGCCATAAAAATTATGTTTATGACTTGTGTGTTTGTCACTTGCCACTTTAACAAATTGGGTAAATCAAAAAATTTAAAAAATTGTCTACAGATTAATCGATACTGAAAATAACAAAGTCTTACTTGGATTTATTGTACTCAAACTCAATGTGGAGACAATCCTCAATTCCAACTTCCATTTTAATGGAGGAGTTGAGTTCGGGGTAAGTGCTCAATGTGTGGACCACAATGTCCATCTCTTTACTGATGTCATTTAGTCTTCTGATCACCGTGGCACGAAGAAAATATCTGCAAATGGAACAAACAGAGACTGAAAACACTACGGTTTCCACATTATCACATAAAAAATATACTGCAAGGTATATGTAGGCAACATCAGGCGTTAAAATGCTTAAATGTAACCACTTGACAGGCAGATTAAAGAACGACACTTACAGTCACTCATTTCAGTGCCTATAAAAGTAGAGTGCCTACCTTAGCTTGACATTCTGGCCTGTGTAGGACTCGTAAGGTTTTTCAACATGAGTGAACTCAAAGTCGAAGGTCTGCGACTGAGTTATTTCACCTGGTCTTGCAAGATCTTTCACCAGGGAAACAAACTCATGATGGTTTCCTCTGTCGTAATACAGCTCTAGAAAACAAAGATGTTATTAACAAAAATAAAATATGAGACATCCACTTTAAGATTTTGTATAATATTTACCCCTTTAATAAGAACATTTCAAATTTGACTGATGTTAATGATAAATGGTAATTTTGTAATACAGAGCCATGCATTTATTTTATGATTGCACTCATGAATTGAACAGATATACAGGGATATATTCTAATTAAAACTGGGCATTTTGTGGGGATAGACATTATAAATACCTTTGAATATATCATTAACTCTAAATTAAGTCTGCAATAACTGATTTTGTTGTTCACTTTTGTTGTTTATTTACACATCCAGTTACGGAGCAACATTAGCATTAATTTGGAGTTGTGTCTCTGGTCACCTGATGAATATAATTCCAATATTCACTCTCCTTTTAGCTCTGTTTTTGGTCTCTACCAACTCCTGAGGGAAATATCAGCTTCTAAATGCTCCAATATGTCCACCAGCTAGTCGCTAACCTTTTCTGTCTGTTGTTTGGTGCTGAGCAGGTGGTGTACAACAGGTTTTTAGAGCTTTTTCACTGAAAACATCTGCTTGCTGTGGCTGAAAACGTCACTGATGAGAGCGGTGAGAGTGAACCAAAACAGTAAAGTTGTGGGCTGAACAGCTAAACAATGAGTTGAAACTCACTATAAAGCTCCGTAAAGCCGAGGGGAACGACAGATTTGGGTGGTAATTCTCTGCAGGTTCATCACTACGAGCGGGCCCTTTCACATTGTTTCACATTGTCATTAAATACATTGTTATTATAATATCGATTATAGCCGCTTTAAGTTTTATTGTAAATCTCTTCATGGGTAAATCTCACATACACAGTTCCTTGAGGGACTGTACGAATATTATTAGGTGGAGGGGGATCAAGAAAAGTGATAGGGTTATGTGTTTTTTCTTTTGGCTGAAAGGAGGGTAGTCAAAAAATGTTTTGGGAGAGTAGGGGAGGGTCTTTAGTGAGTGAACATTATCTATTCAGAGTTATTCGCCACTATCCTACAGCAGCTCTCACTTTCACTTTATTGTGCATCTTAACAGGAAGTAGAACTAGAGTAAAGTAAAAAATGTCAAAAAATCTAAATGCATGATATAAAGTGACAGTGACAGCTCTAATATTCGGTAAACAGGACGTATCATTTGTTATGTTTCCCATAATTTTGGCAATTGCTAATTCCACTTCTATTTGCACAATTGGTGCTTACGTGAAAATTATTATTCTGTTAACATATTAAGGTTTAAACTGGAGTACCACCTTAAATTTTGGTGCACTTTTAGTTATTAGTAGAAAAATGTATTGCACCAATCAATAGTGTTCTATTACTGAGATATTTTGGGGAGGGTGTTGCTGTTTTTCCCTTGTCTCGTCATGGCAAGGGTCCAAAGAAAATATTGGTAACTCTGGAGAAGGCCAAGCCCCAGTTTGTGCCTCTCATGTATTACCTTTACATTTGAGTCTCAGTGCTAAGCATGCGATTTTCCTTAATTTATATACCCAGCAATATTTGTAAAACCCAGAAGGTTGTTTAACACACTCTTTTAACTATCTGGATGGAAAAATAATCAATTTGCTGCATGATAAAAAATATTTTTAACCTGTTTCCAGAGTTGGTAGCAGGATATGACATATCTCCTTGCTTAGTTTGTATAACTTGGACCAACATTAAAATATTTATCATCACCTGTACTGGTATATAGATGTTACTTTCCAATATGTTATATCATCATACAAAATAACATGTTAATATTTAGCTTGTGTTTTACTAAAAGAGCAAGGAGATGTCACTTCCAGCTCTTCAGAAACTGATTAGTCTTTTTTTTATCATGTAACATATTGAATGTTTTAGTCTTTAAGGATTCTTGAAATACCTTCAGAAAAGTGGTAATTGTTAAAAGACTTTCTCGGTTTTTTTAAACATCACCGTGTGCATCTTTTTAGGGAAAATTGGTGCTTGCCGCTGACTGGAATGTAATGTTAAGAAAAGACCCTCTACAGTGTTATTAATATTTTCTTTGGATTAACAAAGAGAAAAACTGCAACACCCTCTCCACAATATCTAAAAGTAATAATACACAATTGTACTGGTACAATCCATTCTGCCATTAACAACTAAAGGTGCACAAAGAAATCATATATAATATAATGTTCATCCCCACGCCCCACCCTAATAATTTGTGTACAGTCCCTAATATAATGGCTTTTTGAAGTTTGCCTATACTTGTAGATATTGTTCACTGAAAAAAAAGAGGTAGCAACAGAAGCTAGGCTGTACTGTATTTATGTGCTGCATGGCGTCATTGGTGAACATGAGTAAATGTTATTATTATTTTTACCTACCTATCTGGCCAACAAATTCAATTTTGATCCCTTGGTGCTCCAGCCTCTTGCCGGGGTTCTTCAGTGTGACATTCACCTTTCCACTGACAGTTTCGCCATCATAGAAAAGAAAGTATTTGTCTTTCTTTCCATCTTCAGTCTTGTGCTCAGCCTTCTTCCTCGTTTCAGCGTCATTCAGGACTACATCGATTTCTGCACTTTGTCCAAAACTAAAGAAACTCATTGTAACGTTACGTTTGTGCTGTGTAAACTCTTATCGTAACGTTACACTGACTTGTTAGCAAAACTAATCCAAAAACCACTGCTAATGTTTTAAAGTAGAAAACAAACACACAGTAAAGGCCTGCAGGGTGTGCGACCTCGGTTCCCTCTCGGAGCACACAACACACTATTAAACATGGAAAAAGTCGATGATATTTTACAGAAAACTCCACATTTGCTACATGTCCATACTCATTTCCACCGACGAAGTGAAATAGCGATACGACGGCACAACGAAAACGCACAATATTATGTCCATCAGAAAATTAGCCGTTTCTTTTTTCTTCTCTTATTGTCTCCAATACATAGTCTACACTGGCCACAAACTAGTCTCCTTCGTTGATGTACACAAACCTCGCTGTGTGGATCTATTACATGTTTGTTTTCTGTAAGAAAAGACGGTGAATGTTGTCAAATGTTCAGGATGTACGCCACCTGCATTGGGTCAACTACTTCCGGGTGAGGTTTTTCAAAATAAGGCATTTGGGCCGGCGCTCAAAGGCGGAAGTGTGGGCTTTGTATATTCTTTTATATTCAAATAAATACATCAATATTGTATATTACTTTGTGCTTTGAGTTTTCCACCTTAATTTCTAAGTAAGTAAGACCAGTGGTGAAAACTAAGTAAATACAGTTACTCAAATAGGCTGCTGTACTTGTAAGTGTAATATATTCAGGTCCTTTACTTAAGTAAAAGTAGCAGCACCACAATGTAAAAAAAAAAAAACTCCATAACAAGTAAACGTACTGCATTCAAACTTTTACTCAAGTAAAAAAAGTATTGACATTAAAATGTACTTAAACTATCAAAATTACTCATTATTCAGGATGGTCACTGTCATTATATGTTATAATATTGGATTATTATTATGTATTAACAGCCTTACTGTTGTAGCTGACTGAGGTGGGGCTGATTTTAGCTTCTTTATAGACGTTTGGTAGTTTAATTTATAGTAATGCATATTTTATAAGCTTATAAGTTAAAATTTGTTCCACCTCAACCAGCTGCAACATTAAAATGGGTTACATGTTAATGCATCAATAAAATCCAACAATATAAAGTCTTTATTAACACTCTTCTGCATAATAAATGCTTTTACTTTTAATATTTGAAGTATGTTTGCTGAAAATACTTACTCTATTATACTATTTTTACAGTAGCCTATGAAAAAAATCGCCACTGTATGATTATTTTCGTATTCTTTCTCAAACTCATATTACACAGAGAAAATCTGACAATAAACATAAACGATAAAACACATTTGAGTCTCCACAACATTAACAGTTCAAATGTATTTAATAGTAACAAAATAACATGAACATATAGCAATAATATCAAATGAACAGTGGACATTTTACAACAGTTCCTGAGTTATTACACAAATCATTGACACTAATGTTTGAAACACTGCAGAACACACTGAACAGTAAATACTGTAAATTTATTTCCAACAAACAGTTTTATTGCATATTTACAATAAAGTATGGAGTGCAATGTATGAAAATTAAAAGATCAAAAAATGTATGTATTTATGTACATTAAATACGGAGTCAAAACTGGACAATATGTCCAATACTCATAAAAAATAATCAGTAAAGCACAGAAGGTCACTTAGACACAGAAACAGCACTCTAAAAATCATACTTTACCACCTTTATAGTACATATTGACTTTGCAGCATAGTGGGATATATGGTATTCAAAGTCACGGTTATTCTGCACTCGTAGATACTTATCATCTGTAAATATAAGAAAGGCTGATAAATTGTGCCTTATGAATCTGAGCTCATCAGCCTTCTACAGTCTGCTGCTTATTGCCTGTATAACTACAGTATATACAAAAAGGTTTCAACTCTTTCCCTTGTAAAACAAAATCAGAACATGTTTATCTTATGAACAAAGATAATGTAAAGGAGTTTTGTAAAACAATTTCAGTGTACTCAGTAAAAAGTTTAAGAGTTATAAAAGAGGATTTGGCCAAAAAACCGTGAAGGAATGTAGCTTCCAGCATCTTTTGCGATGACACCATGGCCCAAACATCACATTCCACAGCTTTTAAATGTTTTTATTGTATAATAAAAACATGGTGGAAAATAAACTGAATAAGAAGTTAAAAAAACTATGTTTTAAATGGAAATTAATACTAACAGAGAAAAAATGCTATTACGTTATAAAAAAACATGAAACAGTGCAACAAAATAATATTAAAATTACTTTGGCAAGTTGGTTGATTGGATTCTAATGTGAATCAGAGAATAATGTGCCATGTTACACCTCAGACTTTACCATCTGGAGCATCATTGTAGCAAGTTAACCTCAACAGTTCTTGTTTTTGTCTTGGTTGCATCTTATCGTCTGTCTCAGCTGTCAAATGACGAATGAAGACTTGTGGCGAAAATGGCCCTGTGAAAAGTAGGAATTAGAAAATTAACATAGTAAGACATGTAATTAATGCTGTGTATGTTTTGCAAAGGTTTTTATTACCTCATCTGTATCGCCATAGTCAACACCTTCAGTCTGTGCTGGCCAGTTGTAGCTAAAATAAACAACAAAACAATCCATTGTAAAATACAAAATCCTTGACATAGTGTAGAATTAAAGACAGAATAACGTATTGTCTCTCTTCTTCTTCAGAGCTGTAGTTTATACTCACTTATTTTCATTGTGGCCTTTTTTGTAGAAGCATCCTCGTTTAAAGGAATGACAAATGGAAGCAGCCAAACAGAAGAACACAGTCACTGCACCAAACGACTTGAGGAAAATCCCAAGGATGTCAACGTCATCTGCAACAGGACACAGAGATGATTTCTTAACAGAGTCAGGTGGCCTGAGAGGTATCAATGCCTATAATATTGACTTCACATCAATAGAGTATTATGATTTGTGTTCTTGTAAATTTTGTTTATATTTATTTTACATGGTGCTGAAATCATCACTTGATTAACGGTTTAACTGATCAGCAGAATAATCTGATAATGGATCAGTAATTTTAGCCAACTATCAAGTAAAGATATCAAACATTTGCTGCTGACACCTTGAAAACTTTATATCACTATGAAACTTACTTATTGTCTTGAGTAAGCCAGCTTTAGATAAAACTATGGGCTCTGATATCTTCTGATGGATAGAAAATAGTTACTAATTTTGACATTCTATGTACTATATTTTTATTCAAAGTAAAATCAATAATAAGTAGTGAAAACAATGTAAAGCTGCAGTCCTAGTTTTATAAAATAATATGTCAAAACCAAAATTAACATAATATATGCAGGAATTTCTGATAAGACTTTCTGCAGCATATACAGTTTACTACAAATACTGATTACAATTTCATTCAACATTATGTTGGCAGCAGAAAACAACTTTTTGAATCAATAAATTTCAAGTATAGTGCGATAAATAACTTGAAACTAAAAAGACGGCTGCTCCATTCTTCTCTTCCTCCTCTCCTGCCTACATTAACCCCTTCTACTAACTGTCAGCTGTATATCAATGCTCTGCTGTCCTGTCAATTTTCCAACTTCTAGCAGCTCGCCTGAGCTCATTACCCACCTTCTCCGCTGTTTCCCATTAGTCATGAAATGCTCTACTGTACACTGTACACTACAGGATAAAGTACATTATCTAATTATCTTTGTTTTTGAGCCTCTGTTCGTGCCTGTTGTGTTAATATGTTTTACCATCATTTTGCCTTCGACTACCTGCCTGCCCTTCTAGACTTGTTTGCCAGATGTACCTGCCAGACTTTGAAGTATAGTCTGCTTTTTTCATGCAAGTTCCACCTTTTTGAATCTGGTTTTGGTAGCACTGTCGACACACACATTACAGAGACCAACATGAAGATGTTTTTATCTAAGAAAGTCTCTGAAAGAAAGACTGACTCAGTTGTTTAGACACTCACAGACTTCCATCATTTGTGGGGTGCACTGTGCGTGTCCTGCATCATTCTTTGCCTGGCAGTAGTACTCCCCTGCGTCCTCCTTCTTCACTCTTCGAAATTTCTGAGGAGATATTTTTAGAAATGTTTCAGTGCAATGACACATTGCATTGTCAACAAAATGCTAATGGATGTTTGGCTGCAGATAAATTCTTATGACTGTCTTTAACTGTGTTGTAGCGTTTTATGATATGGACTTGAAATGTGTTCAGTAACATGGTTGAACTTCTGCCATGTGTAAGACCTTTAACCTAAGTTAGTATGTATTTGAAGTAAACCATAAACACATCCCCTTGACTTTAAATGCAACATTATCCTCTTTATCAAATACCAGTTTTTGATTTAGCTTCCTCACTGGCTATCTTTACACGCATGGTTTAATCCTGCTATTAGTCATACGATGGTTAAGGTTTTATTCAGCTTAAGCTGTTCACATTTACATTAGAGAAGCTGTAATTGAGTATCCTTGATGCTAAAGAGTCCCATCCACAAACAGAACAGTCAGCCTACTACTTCCTCCACATTTGACTGAGGCAGATTCTAATACAGGGAGAGGAAGTTGATTTCTAATAATAATATAGTAGTAATAGTAAATATTGCTTGTTGCCATGCTTTTAGTGATAGTTTGTACAGATGATGAAAACTGAAATGTAATAAATGTACCAACAGCAGGCAAAGCTATGCCCCTGTGTTTCTTACCAGGCCTCCAGTGTCAGGGTTGATGCTGTAGGATAAGTTGACCAACTTTGGGCTGTTTTTGTGGTCCTGAGGAAGCTCCTCGTTGTTGTGGAACCAGCGGTACTGAGGAGCAGGGAAGCCCTCGTTCTCCAGACATCGTAGCTCGGTTGATGTTCCAACTGTGACTGCCTCTGGCACGCTGCACCGTGGCACAACAGGTTTCACTGCGCGCGCGCGCACACGCGCACACACACACACACACACACACACACACACACACACACACACACACACACATCAATCTACTGCAACTACTGACTGTTTTTGTTATTGATTAATCTATTATTATTTCTCATTTATTTGATTAGTCACTTGATGCATAAAGTCCGACATATTAGGAAATATTCTTATTTGTTTTCTTGCCCAGAGGTAGATGAAAAGATTGATATCACTCTGATATCTGTCCCTTACATATGAAGCTACAGCCAGAAGACAGTTAGCTTAGCTTAGCTTAGCATAAAGACTGGAAACACTGGAAGTAAGTAAGTAAAGATTTACTTATAACCAAATGTACAAAGTGCTTCACAATAAAAACATTAAACATCAAACAAGCAGGAACAAAGACAAGAGCAACAAAATTAAAATTAAATAAAATTAATAAAACTGAGGGAATATAAATGAGTCTTTGGAAAATTCTTGTTTTTTTAGTTCACTTATATTGGATAATCTAATAGTGAGAGGTAAACTATTCCAAAATTTAGGGGCAAAGACAGCAAAAGCTCGGTCTCCCTTCGTTTTAAGTAGATGTATGGACAACAATTCAGAAATGTACTCAGAAATGTACCCAGGGGTACCCATCATGTAGAGCCTGATAGGTAATAACTAAGATTTTATATTGAATTCTAAACTCTACTGAAAACAGGGTGAGGTTGCCACCAACCTCACAGTGACAACAAGACTTGAGGAAGTCACTGCATCTGGCCAAGAAATAATCCGGCACATAACTCCTTGTAAAACAGCAAATTTTTATTTTCACACTTCAGTTTTTGCACAGATTTAACAAACGAGATATAACGTGTTAATTTGTGAGCTTTAGAGGTGCTGGAAGGTGGATTTTGTTACATTTGGACAGAGCCAGGCTAGCTGTTTTCACCTGCTTCCAGTCTTTATGCTAAGCTAAGCTAATCGGCTGCTGGCTGTAGTTCCATATTTAAGGGACAGGTATAAGACTGGTATTGATTTTCTTCGCAAGAAAGTGAATAAGTGCATTTTCCAAAATGTCAAACTATTCCTTTAAAACTTATCTAACAACATCCAAATCCTAAAATATTTATTCTATAATAATATAAAAAGAAAGAACAGCAACCAAATCTTAGATTTCTGAAGTGCGCTATAATTTTCTGTTCATCTGTTAACCCACAAGAATGTAAATGTAGATGTGCCCTAAGCCTTAGCCAATCATGGGCCAGTCAGTGATGTGGTATCCTAGCTCACCATACCTCTTACTGCAAGACTAATAAGTATTTCATCAAAGTCCCTTTGATCATCGATGGCGGCCACCTCGCAGCGGTACTCTGCAGTGTCTGACCGAGTGGTGTTTAAGATCAGGATGTTGGCTGGCTCTCTGAGCTGAGCTCTGTGCTCCAAGTCCCCTTTTGAGGGAGAAAAAAAACACTTTACAATTGCTCATTCACATGCACAGCATGACTTCACAGTTCAGAAAAACAGAATTCAATGCCAAGTTCTTTTAAGGTACTATTCATTCAGCTAAGCTTTTAGTCCTGAGACATTACTTTGAAACGCAGTGGTCTAACTGGTTGATGTGGTTTTCAAAAAGAGAGAGTTTCCAAGCGGTTTACCTGCTATCTTGTTTTGAAAGTACACATAACTGGGGACACCGTTCTTAATCTTTTTCCATTCAATCCTGGGGTTGTTTGTTGAGATGGACTCTATTAAACAGGTCAGTTCGATGGCTGTGAAGAAAACAGAATGCATGAGAGCAGGAGAAAGCATCCCAAATCAGGAAAAGAAAAGCTACTTTGGCTAAATAGGTTAGAGTGATTTTCCAGCAACTTACGCTCAAACTCATTTGCCCACACAGTCTTGTCCGTGGTTCGAAGGATTACCCCGAGTGATGATGGAATGTGGCCTGCAAAAAAAAAAGAAGGAAGACACTAAATGCTGAGTAACTGTAATGGCACACACAAGCATTTTCATTAGCAGACATTATCAACTGGGCATGTTGCCTAATAAACAGCGGATTAGAGTGATAAATACAGAACTTCTCAGCGAGTGAGAGAGCCTTGGGATTTGATTTAGGCTAGAAGAAGATTAACACCTGGGTGTGTACATTTTTACATGCTTTTTTAATGAACATGTACTGCACAGTATAGGCTTTTGGCATTAAGTGACTCCTCAGAAGAAATATTCTGACTTCAATATTTGATTTGGGTCCTTTATAGTGGTTAATTGGATAATAATTTAGCAGATGAAGAAGCATCGGAAGAGAGAGCAAGTTCTTAATGTTAAATAGCTGCAATAAAAATATTAATAGAGGGGCATCCATCCATAAATATTTGGGCAGTGAGACATTTATTATTGTTTTGGCTTTACTCCAGCGTGCTGCATTTTAAGCGAAACTCGGACTGAGGTTGAAGTGCTGACTTTCAGCTTTTCAGCTTGAGGGTGTTTACACACCCTGTAGAGCCAGTGTGGTAAGAAGACTTTTGTACATAGTCCGTCCAGTTTTAGTACAATGCAGGATGCATTGCAGGATAATCATAAGCATACAGACAAGGAAACCAAGAAGTTTTTTAGGGCCAAAGTCAATCACCTCACCTCAGTCCAACTGAGTGTTTGTTTCAATTACTGAAGACCAAGACCGAAGACAAAAAGCTCCTGAAGCAAGTCAAATCTCAAGATGGGACTGCAATACAACCATTTATAAACAAGGGATTTCCTAATAATGATGAATAATTATGATGACTTCATTTGAGTTTGTTATTTTAGTTCAGCATAACTTGATAGGCTGCCCATACATTAGGGTATCAATTTCTTTAACCAACGATTCTTATACAGAGAAGTAGAAATTGTCTGGTTAAGGAAAACTAAAAAAAATAAGTAAAAATAGAGACAATGCTTTCAGACACAAAGTGGATGGTTGTCTGATTTCTGTCAGAAACATTAAAATATGAGCATCTGCATCACTAGTTCACTACTAGATCTCAGTAATGTTTGCGTGACAATGTGCCTCTGAGGAATAGCTGGAATCGGTCAATGATGTGTCACTCATTAGAGCAGAGAGCTCCCATTTCTTTTCTTTAACAAACAATTTCATACTCCCTAAAAGATATCAGTTTTAATTTTTTTCAGGTTTAGTGAAAGAGCTTCTTCGCTATATTGTGACACTAATTTACACTGAGGTTTACGGAATAAATAATTTATCAAGATCCCCAAACAAAACAAATCAGAAGCACAAAAATAACTTTACAGTGGGAATGTGCTTAAATTCGAAGCACATTTAATCATCTGTCTTGGTTTCCCCCCGGCAAAAACAACACAGGATATAGTTCTTTTACGTTTCTTGCTTGAGTGCACTCCTTTAAGCAAGCAGTGTTATTTTGTAAATGTCAGATTTTAATGGCAAGAGGCATAATTCACAAGTTTTGTCAAATTTGGGCCAGCAGAATGCCAATTTAAGCGGAAAATAAGTGAGTGTAGAGCTAGGGGTGCACAACAACAAATTAAGAAAATGTGAAAATTACAGTTTCAAATGTACACATTATTCCACAATGTGTCTGATTTAAAATGCTGAGGATAAATAAGCATGTCTCCTTCCTCTGGTACCCTATACTCAACCTGTTGTGTCTGTGCCACTTCCAAATGCAATAATTGCTGGGTGTACACATGTGACTAACAGCCCCCATGCTGAGTAATGAAGGCATTCCTGCTCCCAGTGGGGGCAGTATGAAGGGTTTCAAATGAAGGCTGAAATTAGATTAACAATTAACAATTACAATTATCCGAGCAGGCCTTGAATACTGCAAGACATCCCAGAGGCACTGTGCACTCTGACTATCTATTTATTCAAAGCAGCCACACGAGTGACCCTGAGATGTACATTAAGACTCGGAGCCAAAGGGCACTAACATATAGCTGACGCTCAGCCTGAAACTGATGAAAACATGGCTCCTGCCAAAGCAGCCGGTCATATAAGCACAGCTGTGGACACTGATGAGATCTGACTCCCAGGTCTCAGCTTCCGTCTCTGTTGCTGACTTTCCCACCCTGTACATCAACAGCTATTTTTATCCCAGCTGTGACTGGACATCCTGAGAGACACAAGGAGAGCTCGTCCAACAAATGCTCCCTGGGCATATGCACGTACTGGGTCTCCAGCCTTAAAACTACTCTTTGAGCTGCTTCGTACGCGGTGGAGTGTAGAGAAGCGGGCTGAATCTACGATAAAGGCAGAAGCTTTCCTCATACTGCAAGTTTAAAGGAAGAAAACAGGACTATTTTTTTAGAAACAAAATATAAACTTTCAAATACTTGACATTTGATAGAATCTGCTACACTAGTATCACGTTACAAAAAAACTACAAATACGCATTAAAAACACAAACAACTCTCGTCATTTCAGGAATTACAACATGACAGTGTGTAATGTGTTATTCTGAGTTTACAAGAAATTAAATTAAAGTATTCATTTAATTAAGTTTTGCTGAAGTCCATTTGTTTTTGTAAAGCACTCAGTAACACTGATAAAAGGCCCTTGGGGGTGACCTTTGCTGCATCCTCCCCCTCGCTTCTCTCTTTGGCCAAACATTTCCAAAAAACAAACTAGAAAAGGTTCCACATAATAAGCTTTCTGTCCTTTTTATTCACAGTAAATAACAACTGATACTGTGGTTACAAGTTGCAGTAAAAAAAAGTAGGCCGTGGGAAAGAATAACCACAGGAAATTAACAAAACAATGTGTACCTAATTACTAATACAAGCTTAGAATAAAAGCATTCATACAACAATGGTTGGTCCCCTGGTGACACAATGTAGGCTGAAGAGAAGACAATATTTTT
The DNA here is from genome assembly GCF_020085105.1 of Siniperca chuatsi. Classification (NCBI taxonomy): domain Eukaryota; kingdom Metazoa; phylum Chordata; class Actinopteri; order Centrarchiformes; family Sinipercidae; genus Siniperca; species Siniperca chuatsi. The sequence continues at coordinate 21,096,134 of NC_058048.1, forward strand.
GAATTATGAAAATAATCTCAGCGCTTGCTGGAAAGCAAAGACAGGCTCATTTTTAATCCCTCTGTTATTGTAATGCATAGACAAAGTAGGTCTATAGTCTGTTCTGAGAGAAATCTGCTCTTTAATAGACACGTTCTGCAATCCTCTTTTGCGCTAAATATGAAAAGAACTACCCATCCCCTCCCTGCAACAAACAAAAAATGTTGAACCAGTGCATCTATAAAAAGCTTATTTCCCAGACATTCCTGTGCAGTCACTGCAAATATGCTGAAGGCAGAGTTAGCTGCAAGCAACATAGACAGACCAAGGACCACTGGGATTCACAGTATACTGGAGTGACTGTGTAACAACTAATCACTCCAGTAGATTAGTATGATACAGTCATGTTGTCATAAGTACTTGAGGGAAATGTAAGAACATGTGAATACATGAATAACAGTGGTGAAGAAAAAGTCCCTACACTCAGTGAGTGAATAAACACTGAGGTATAATGTACATCCAGTAGGTTCAACCTCTGCAGTCCAGACAGCACAAACTAATGATAAACTCTAGTGGAGATCCCAAATTTTCCAAGATACCAAATATGTGGAATCTGCACAAAACATCGACAATATTTTGATTTGATGGAATGGGTGTAGCCATCAAGAACATGAAGTCTAAGGATTGAATATTTTGCTCAGTGTAAACTAGAGCTGCAACGATTAGTCAATTAATCGGTTAGTCGACTCAGCAAGTATTTTGATAATTGATAAATCATTTTGGCCATTTTTAAACAAAAATACCAAATGATTCTCTGGTTCCAGCTTCTGGAAATGTGGAGATTTGCTGCTTTTCTTTGTTATATATGATGGTAATCTGAACATCTCTGGGTTTTGGACTCTGGGTTTATCATTTTTATAGACAAAACGATTGATCTATCAATCGAGAAAATAAACACCATACAACTTCAATTAAGAGCAGGAACAAGCCGACCGAGTGGTGTATATATGTGATACTGTCAGTGTGGAATAACATGATTTTTCCAACCTTAAAGCTACTTCAAGGGAAAATTTGAGGAAATTGGATGTTAAGGGATTAACATCATTTTACTCCATAATCAGAACCAAATGAAGAAGGCAAAAACACTAATTTTGTCTTAATTTAAACAAAGTAATTTAAATTTATGCACTAATGTGTCCAAGTTATATGAAGCATGAATTAAACCTGATAAATATTCATTATTTAAACCTAAAGGCAGTCTAAAACTTGAGGGCAGAATTTTAGACTATTAGCATTAGTCTAAAAACATGACTTTTGATCATTTCTCCTGCTACTATTTTGGTGAGCTACATTTACCCACTGCATCCACCATAATGTCAGTCCTTTGCCTGTCGGTCGCTTAGTCATTTGATTCACACTTGCAGAGGACCTGGGTGAAACGGTCAACACTTTACTGATGCAATCTGCCATTTGGAAATGACCCACTCCACTGCCAGTTTTCAGCCAGCTTCAGGGTGACCTCACACCAAGCGCACACCAGGGTGAATACAACATATCACCCACCCAGCATCAGCTACATTGATCAGCCCTAAAAGCTCCAGCTCTTGTTGGACAGGGAATAATGTTTGCTTGTTTTGTTTTTTTCTCTCTTTCTTTTTGCACTGAACTAAGCTACCATGCTGTACCAAAACAATTACCACCAACACTGTTGCATAAAGTATCTATCTATCTATCTATCTATCTATCTATCTATCTATCTATCTATCTATCTATCTATCTATGAGGCATGTCATCTCCACCATGTGACTCATTATGACTGACTCTTCTTCTTGCCCTGGACCTACCACACTATTAACACCCAACTCACCATCATCAATCACCACGCGATAACTAAAGGTCAATACACACACTATTTATCAAATCCACAGCTTGGATGGGATTCAAGCTGGTTAGAGAGAAATGGCATTTGAACTTTAGATTTAACTATTAACTAACATACATTTTAAATGCAAGGGTCTGTGGTTATGCTGCATGCACAATACATACAGTAGGTGCATGTTATTTGAGATGCTCTTGCAGGCCTGTGATTTCTGGTACCCTTCATCTCAGGACTGACACGACAGGTCCCCCCTTACCATGTGGTGGCATTTTCTGTCGCCCCAAGTAACGTCTGCTTTGTTTTCATTCTGGAAATTTCCCCCATAATTACTCGCCAGTGACAAACAAACAAACACATGAGCTAATGTGGAGGCTTGTTTAAATGTTTGTACAATAAAGAAATAAAGTGACACTTGACGCTAACGCCGTTTACTATGACGCTGGTTAGCAAACGGTAACATAAATTCAAACGTTAAAACTACGTCATTTTTCAAGTTTGATTCGCACAACAGCAACGTAACATATCTCAATGACAATAAAACCGCCCAATAAACCACTGCAATACATAACGACAATGCTTTATTGATTATTCTGAACCTGTATATATCAAGCTAACGTCTGCTCTAACGTTAGCATTGACAGCTCCGATACAGCTTTAGAATTAACTAACGGCAGCCGCACCTCGTTAACAGCAGATATGCTTTCATAATAGCATTGTGGGAAAAGGAGAAATAACTTACCCAGGCTGGTGTAAAGAACAAAACAAGCTATGAGTCGCACAATCGCCATCTTGCAGCGTCTAATTTATCGGTTACAGTAGTACACACTCAGCACCTCTGAGAGGTATGAGGATGGGGGCAGAAAAGACTGGTGGATGTTGCCATCGACGAGTTTCCATAGCTACAAGAGCGGACGCGGTAAAACCCTCAACGCTGTCTGACAGGCGGTAGGTGGAGCCAAATATGTACTCCTCCTCCAAAGATCCTATACTTAAGTAAAAGTACTACTACCCAGTGGTGGAATGCAACTAAGTACATTTACTCAAATACTGTACTTTTGAGGTACTTGTACTTTTTCTTGAGTATTTCCATTGTCTACTACTTTATACTTCTACTCCACTACATTTATTTAAGAACTTTAGTTACTACTTTCTTTGCAGATTCAGTTTAATAATACATAATATAATCAACAAATCTATTATCATGTATTATTATAGGTTAAGTTAAGACTTTATTGATCCCTACAGGAAATGTAGCAAAAGAGGTTCTCGTAGGGGATCAATAAAGTATTTCTGAAATGCACAAGCTACCCAGCAGATAAAATATTTAAAGTCATTAAATTAGCTCCACTTTTACCAGCTGCAACATTAAAGTGATGAACACATTAATGCATCAGTAATTATAATCCAATAATATAATATATATTATTCTGAAAAGGGCCATTTTGCAGAATGAGTACTTTTACTTTTGGTACTTTAAGTATATTTAGATGTTAATACTTTTGTACTTTTGCTTTTAGTAAAATTTTGAATGCAGGACTTTTACTTGTAACAAAGTATTATGAAGAAAGTGCACTGTAATATTATTACTTTTACTTAAGGTGGGGTACGTGATTCTAATCCAATACACATCTTTTGGTCAAATTCAGCAAATATCTCTTCGCGGTCTGCTAGCTGTCCGTTCAGTGTGCGCGCAGAAAAAAACTCCAGTGTTTGTACACAGCCCTGGCTCTGTAAATGGAAAACAAACAAAGCGGCTCGGACCGAGCCACACAACACTATTCCAGCCATGATGTGTGTGTCAGGTAACATTAAATGACTTGCCCACGGACATTCACCTTACTTTCTAGTTTGCCAAGACATGCTGCTGTTGTGAATGAAGGAGAATTGTGAGTATCGCTGTCTGGAGCTGGTTTGCTGGCTCTGAAAAACCGACTCGTCCTCTCTGGCTGTTAGCTTCACAGCAGCAACTGTAGCGACAGTTTGCCCACTGCCTAGCTAACGTTAGTCACATTACTTGCTGTGTCATTGTTCGCTCTATATCATAGTATTTGTCACGGTATTGGATTCCTCCAGAATCGTATACCCCACCTTTAAGTTACTTTTACTCAAGATAATCCACAGATTTGTTGTGAGCAGTTTCATGTAAGAACTATCGGTAGAAAGAAGATAGTCCCTACATGAAACTGATTACAACAAATCTGTGGATTATCTTGAGAAACCGGGTCATGATTTCTTGCTGCTGAGTTTTGTATTTTTTTTGGCGCTTTGAGCACCACAAGCCGAGTGCCATATAGTCCCATTATAGTCCCATTATATATACAAAAAAAAAGGCAGACATCTCTACGGCCGATATCTGCAAACCTCTGCAACTTACACCAAAACAATCTAGATGGCTAAACAGCACTACAGGTCAGAGGAAAAATATGTATTTTTGATTTTAGGGTGAACTGTCCCTTTAAAGTATTACAAGTAAAAGTACTCAATGCAGACTGTGACTGTTGTACTATAATACGTATATTATATCATTAGATTATTATAACTCATGCATTAATGTAAAAGCAGGATTTTACTGCTGTAGTTGGTCATAATTTTTAACTGTTTTGTATATGATTAATAATTGCTAATTATTTTTACTATGGATTAATCTGCTGATTATTTTCTACATTAATCGATTGATTGTTATTCAAGAAAATAGTGATATATGCCGTCACAATGACCCAGAGCCCAAAGTGACGCCTTCACAATGCTTGTTTTGTCCAACCAATCATCCAAACCTCAACATTAAAACATTTATTAAAAGTATTTTAATAATTAAAAAGAAAAGCAGCAAATCATTGCATATAAAAAAAACTGGAATCATGAAATATTTTTGCATGAAGAAGATTATCAAAATAGTTGCCAATTAATTTTCTGATCGACTAATCATTTCAGCTGTAATCATACATTTTCATATGTTTTTTGTGCAAAAATCTTAATTTGTAAGGCAACTAGCAACTAAAGCAGTCAAATAAATGTAGTGGAGTAAGAAGTACAATATTTCCCTCTGGATTGTATTATAGTAGAAGTATAAAGTGGCATGAGTTTAAAATACTCAAATAAAGTACAAGTACCTCAAATTTCAAGTACAAGTACAAATTTCTGCCACTGTCCAAAACGCACACAACCCTGAACATGTTGTCGTGGGAAAGTGTCACCCTGCACCCTCTAGTGGTTATATGTTTCAGTAGGAGTATAAAGGACCAGTGATTTTGTATGTTTTTGTCTGTTTACTAATCAGATGCTAAAACACACACACACACACACACACACACACACACACACACACACACACACACACACACACAGCCTCTTCTAACTTGCAAGATTTGTGAATCAAAGTGAACATCAAGTCTACATTAAATATTTTCAAGGTTATGTTATTTTTTTGAGGTTATGCACTGCAGGCTTTTAAAATGTATCTGCACTTAAACATAATTATTACACAGTGATAATGTAACAAAAATATGAAACTGTATAGTCAGCAAAAATGTATGATTTGTAGTTAATGATCTCAAACTTGCAAAAACACAGTACGATCCTTTAACAACGGTTTTTTGAGTTGTGAGTACTGTGGCGCTTAAAACCATTGTGACAGGTGGTGATTACAAATGGGCCATCTATCTATCTATCTATCTATCTATCTATCTATCTATCTATCTATCTATCTATCTATCTATCTATCTATCTATCTATCTATCTATCTATCTATCTATCTATCTATCTCAGTGGTAAAAGGTTGATGCCTGTAAGACAATATTGAGGGCTTATGTACCACATTTAATCACCACAAGGGCATCAGGGCAGAAGATGGACGTTAACAGACAGGAAATGCCTGTATATCACATTGCCAGGCATTGATCTCAAAACACTAGTTTCTCCCATAGACTGTTTCTCTTTTGGACCAATCCTCTTTCCCAGTCCTTCATCAAGACAAATATTACCAAGGCATCAAGTAATCACTAAACTGGTGCAAAATGCAACATTAAATTAAAAGATGAAGAGAATAATTTGCAATATCTGAATTTTACACGAAAATAGCAGTATCCTCTGTAAGTAGGTCTGCTGACATCAAAGGGACCCTTCTTAAGATTCAATTAACGTCATTTATTTTCGAGTTGTATTTATTTTCATTGCTTAGATATAGCAGCTGTTTGGATTCCTGCAAATAAACAGCAGGTGGCAGTGTAAAACCAGACATTATTGCAGCTGTCATACATCAGACACATCCAAATGACACTGTCCTATGTAAATGTATGAACAATAATGATATTCATATTGTATGTAGATAGATACTTTTTTTTTTAGATAGATACTTTTATTTGTCCCCTTGGGGAAATTGGTTTGCAGCACAATCACAGCATTTCAAGGCATTTCATGACAACATCACAAAAATCACCACTAGACATACGCATACACATACTACACACAAAGTGCATGGGGGATAAGGTGCTAGAGCATTAGCTGTTTAAAAACTTAATGGCTTGTGGAACAAATGGAAATTTTATTTTTAGTGAATAGAGGGGGGCAATATCGTCGCCCAGTTGGCAACAATTCAAATGAGGAGACAAGGGGGGGCCTCTGGTCACCCACAATGTTGTTTGCATTCTTCATCGTTACAGGGTTTTTACACCGTTTTCCATTCTTGGGCACATAAAACACGAGCTGAATTTAAAGACTATGTTACAGTAAACTAAACTCACAGAATGAAGTGTGCGTGTGTGTGTGTGAATACAACCCTCTGATCCACCCACTAAAATATAAAAAAGACCAAAAAAAGGACAAAACAAAAGAACTTGTGGCCCTCTTTGAATACTCCTGCACCACCAGACCATCCTGTTGGCCCTCCACTGCAGCAGTTTTGGTACATGTTGCTAGGCAATCATTCCTCTGTTGCAAGGCCCCTTCTGGCTGCCCTTTGTTGCATCTCATAGAAAACTTAACATTCCCACTGTTTCACAGATGCAGTGACAGAAGACATAAATATTCTGGTTTGTAATGTTTTTTTTTTTCCTCTGAGGGAACAGACTCGAGGGGCTTGTTGTTACTGTAACTTCAATGCAAAGACATTTGCATCAGAAATGAATGTGATCATGGGGAAAAATCTACTGCAGTCAATTGAGGTGAATCTTATTCTGAGCCAAATTAATGACACAATCACAGTAACACAGTGAGTCATATTACAGGTGATGGACACCTTCATTTCCTGTTGTATGTCATCGTTGAACGAAGTAGTGACTGTTGGTTTGTGCCTCCAAGCATCATTTGCACTGCGAATGTATATCTTTCACGATAAGAAGAATGCGGTGCTGTTGGTTTTGGATTTAATATCCACTCATCTATCCGGTCTCAAACCCATGAGAGCCCTGTTCCTGTAAGCTTGACAGACAGGTCTAACACCAACCAAGCTATTTAAGGTGTGCACTGTTGAAATAAGTGCAGGATATGAAAGCATATCAGTCTGCCATTATTATGCAGAATCTACAGTGAAATGAAACGGCAGATGACTTTTACATAAAAGAAGATTAGGTGCTGCAGGTTAAATAAATGAAAGAAGTTAGTGTTTTATATTATTTCCAATAAGCGTTGACATTTACAGTATACTAACACAATACAGAGATTGCCACTGTATTACAGTGCCAATAAAACAACTGTTGTTGGGCTTTATTAGTGCAAAATGTGGACAAATGCCTCATAAACAAGTAGCCCGCACTTCAGTCATTTTTTCCATCTGCAGTCTACCATCTCTTAACTGGTGGATTCTTGGGAGTTCTAGCAGAATACAGAGTAAGCAGCCCACAGTAGGTAACTTGGTAAATTTGTTTTTATTATTGCAGAGAGTTCTGCAATGCACCCGCAATAACTATGTCTTGTTTATCTCAATTCAAACATTAGGGGAGATGTTAAAGAACATACAGTGTGGCAGACTGACATTGCAGACTTATAATGATACATACATCATAATAAAAACCCATTCAGGGACAGCGGACCAAGTAAATTATTATTTATTATATGTCGTCCAGTGCAAAGTATTCAGGCTCATATTGGTGCATGTTGATGTGAGCTATTGTAATACACAATCTCTGCGCTTCAAGATAAATGATACATGGGTGGGATTGATAATGGTACTCCAAGTCCTAAGTGATTCAAAGAAATGCTAATGTATACTATATATGGCTGTATATTGGTCATAACTGTCACAGTTTCTTTGATGGATATTCTTATCTCTAAGTAACCTTCTGTGAGTGTCAAAAACCTGCTTTGAAGATTCCCATAGAGCTCCCAGCCCCCTTCTTGCAGCTATTATTAGTGTGCATGTAAAGTGAATTTCCTTTCTGCTACTTATTGTTCTTTTCTCACTAACTCTGTAATCCAATTCATCCTTTAAGCTGTCGTCTGCATCCCAACTTAAAACTGTGGCGATTCCTCGGGATGTGTGCGCTATTTTTGGTCTATGCTCTCAAGCGTTTTATTTTACATAGTGAAAATTGCAGCTGACACATGGACGACTATAGATTTCATTAAAACGCTGCAGCCAAAAAAGTGTCAGCGGGGCTCCTCAGAGCAAGAGTGGGATTTTAAGAAGCAGCTTGAGGTTCAGAAAGGGAGGCGGCTCAAATTCCTAGACGTGATGAACAGATGGAAAAAAGTAGGAGAGGACGAAGTTTCATCATCATCATCATCATGGTGGCTGAGTGAGGGAGGCAGGAGCGACTTCAGAGGGGCTTACAGTTTCTTGGAATTCACAGCATGACTCAGTTTACTTTAAAGTATTTTTGACAAGTATCACACTGAGATATATTCCACTAAAAACGATTTAATATAGTTTATTCATGGTATTCCATTTAACTTGAATGTGACGTTTCACTTGGCTTGGACCTACATTATACACAGTTAGTGTGTCAGTTTGTGTACAGTGTGCAAAGAGGCATCTCAGTGCATTTATCATCTTATTAGGCCAGCAGTCATCCAGCATACTCAGCACTGGGCTGTAAATATACAGTATGTCCAACCTAATTAAATGTTACTCTAAAGTATAGTTTATCGTACATATAGTAGTTTATTTCTTTAATCATTAGTCAGAAAATGTAATGTAATTTTCCAAAGCTACTTGTTAATTTAATATTTTCATCAAGACTAACTATTAACAGCAGTTACTAAATACTATAGGGTGTCAGTAGAAACATATTCTTTGAAAATTTGAAACTACTCCACTACATTTATTTCACAGATATAATTACTAGCTGCTTTGCAGATTGAGATTCTACCTGCAGAAAACATATAATCACTTCATAAAATAAGATTTATTGGTACAGATTAAACTGCCCAACAGTGTATAAAGTAGTTAAAATTAGACCACCTAGCACCTAACATTAAAATGTTTCTTACAGGTTTATGCATCAGTAATAATAATGCAATAATATTCAATTCAGTTCAGTTCAATGGGGCGTTAACATTCCCAAAGCAAGTGTAAAATAAAAACATATACATAAACTGAATAAATGCGCTCTTTAAATATATACAGATAGGCCTAAGTAAGATAATAATAATAACAATAATAATAATAATAATTATAACAATAATAAATGTAGACTTGCAGTTAGGAGTATTTTTAATTTTGAGAGGTCATTTGAGAGCTCTTTGAAATCTGAGATTGCAGAGTTGAACTTTAAATTAAATGTTCCTTATTTAATTGAATGTTTTACATTGTAGGAGAAGGTATTTACGATATATTATTACAACTCTGACAGGGGCCACTCTGCTCCATAATAAGTACTTTTACTTTTGATACTTTAGGTAAATTTTGCTGATAATACTTTCATACTTTTACTTAAGTAAAAAAAATTGAATTTAGGACTTTTACTTTTTCTATTTAATTAAATTTTATTTATATAACGCCAAATCATAACAGAAGTTATCTCATTGCACTTTTCATATAGAGCAGGTCTAGACCATACTTGTAATGGAGTATTTTGGTATTGTTACTTTTAAGTATAGGAGCTGAATACTTCTTCCACCACTGCTATTTTTAAATGAGGTTTTCTATAGAGATTATTGCTTCTTGGTTGGCACATCCATTGTAATGTTTCAAAGAAGAAATTAACCCTGCAATAACCTCATCTTAAATGCTGTCACATCCTTTTAAATAAATAGATCAAGCTTCAGCAAGAGCCAAGATTCCAGACACTTATCCATGATAATTAATTTTCTGCTGAAACACTCTTTTCCACTCCATATTTATTAATAATTTGCGGTCAGTATTCAACTTAACTCTGTATTGGTTTATGCTCCGTATGAAGCAGCGCTGCTGAGGCCAAATTTACCTCTAAGTGTCAATATCTCAGAGAACATGAGAGTTGAATTATGTAATATGTCATGACCAGCACTCAGTGGTGGAGGAAGTACTGAAATCATTTACCAACCAAAAGGTAATAATCTCTATAGAATACCTCATTTAAAAATAGCAGTGGTGAAAGAAGTATTCAGGTCCTATACTTAAAAGTAGCAATACCACACTATACAAATACTCCATTACAAGTAAAAGTCCTGCATTCAAAAAGTAAAAGTACAGAAGTATTAGCAACAAATTGTACTTCAAGTATAAAAGTAAAAGTGCTCATTATGCAGAATAGAACCTGTCAGTGTTATATTATATTATTGGATCAATATTGATGAGTGTAAGCTGTACTTGCTGTGATGTTCTAACTTAGTTGGTCAACGTGGAGCTAATTTTAAATACTGTTGGGTAGTTTAATCTATAATAATGATATAATAATAATTATGTTTTATAAACTGACCATATGATTTTTATGTAACATTTTAATCTGAAAAGTAACTAGTAACTAATAGCTGTAGAATAAATAGTAAAAAGTACAGTATTTTCCTCTGAAATGTAGTGGAGTAGAAGTATTCAATTCAATTCTATTTTATTTATATAGCGCCAATTCATAACAGAAGTTATCTCATTGCACTTTTCCTATAGAGCAGGTCTAGACCGTACTCTTTATAATATTAATTACAGAAACCCAACAAATCCCGCCATGAGCAAGCATTTGGCAGTGACAGTGGCAAGGAAAAACTTCCTTTAAGAGGCAGAAACCTTGGACAGAACCAGACTCAATGGTGGGCGGCCATCCGCTGCTGCCGTGTTAGGTTTTGAGAGAGAGAAGTATAAAGTTGCAAGTAAAGTAAAAGTACCTCACATTTGTACGTGAGTACGGTACTTGAGTAAATGTACTTGGTTACTTTCCACCACTGCCAGCACTCAGTGTGTGCTTGAAATAAAAAAGAATTTATTTTATTATTTCTTTACTTTACACCTACCTTCCATACAAAAAAAAACCATATACACAAAATTTTGAAAAACTTTGCATTTTGAGCTGTGCTTGATTTAGCTCATGGGGTTGGACCTGGCATTAACTCTTGTGTACCATCAGATGATTCATTCATGTAATATAAATGGTTATTTGACATGTTTGTTGCCAAACTAAGAAGCTTGCTGCAATGATCAAACAGAGAGGTGACAGGAACACCAGCAATCATTTCCTTGGTTACCGCCAGTTAAATAAGCAACCAATCCATCAAGTGTGTTTAGATAAGCTTTACAGGCTCACTCTAAAATACACCTAAAAGTGACCAATTACATGTAGTAGGTCAATAGCTCACTACCCCTCCCCATGTTCTCCATATAAGCTGTACCTACATTGTATTGTCGTCATCATCAGCATCATCAGCCGCAGCAGCAGTGTGTGATTTGACAGGAGGTTGGTGAGCTGTTACCTTTCCCTTTGGCAAGTCATCAACCCTGCAGATATTAAGCTTAAGATAATATAGCTCCTCACCTTTTCTCTTCATGAATTTAAAAATCTTTCCAGATTTTTTTCCGAACAAATTTGAAGGGAAACTGGTCCATAGTGCCATAGTGTCATAAATGTGATTACACTGGCTAATCGGACTTTGAGTAAGTCAGTAAATGTAATCACTGAGTACAAATGCTAGCAGGTAATAAGTGACCGTTAGTTCTGCTGTAATAATAACCCTCTTGAAGAAGAAGTCTAACCTCAATAGCTACAGTAGTATTAATCATTAGGGAATAGACTGTACTGATCAGCTGGCTGGCAGGCTGAATCAGTTTGCGTTGCCAAGCACTGCAGAAAGTTTCTATATTGGTCACAATGGGATTAACTCTCTGAAAGTTGTCACAAGTTGAAAAACAACTGACTAAATATGCCCTCTCTGTCTTTTTTTCACACACAGATTCTCCCCTCAGCCACAGTACAGTAATTGAACTCCTTGTTCTTTCTTGCTAAAGAGATGCTGTCGACAGTTTCAGAGAGGCTAAACGGTGCTGTGATGCTATACAAAATATATCAAGAGTCAGAAATTAGCAGGCACTGCATCTACAGCTCAATTAACACTGTTGTATTAATAGATTTCACAAGTGAGCTGAAAGACGGCATGATGCACAGCAGAAAAGAGACTTGATGATTTCAGTGTGATAAAGGGAGCAGGCAGCTTTAAAATAAGATTTCTTTCTTATTTTAAAGCTTATTCGTAACTGTCCTTTTGCTTAGAATATTACTAACTGGGTGTATATTTTAATTATACTAATCAATAAGAAGCACTATTTCTGGCTGGTACACTACACCTGTAGAGAGATATGTGAAACCATGGCAACCATACATGTTACCTCCAGCTGAGTTGGGTTCGCCATTATGTTTTAATGTGTGTAGGCCTAATACTGAAAACTAGTGCAGTGTTTTTAATGCAATGCAATGTGTGAAAATAGTCAGAGAGTAAAGCTGGATTAGATTCACTCCATAGTAAGACTTAATGGATGGAAGTTAGATCACTTAAAGGCAAAACAAGTATGATTTTCCTAAAAAAAAAAAATACTGTGTATAGACTTGTGCAAAAATAATCCAACTCAATTTTTTGACGCACAAAGAGTGTGTGGTGGTGTCTGTGACGTTTCTGGGCGTCAACCTTTGGGCAGTGGGTGTGTAGACCCCAGCCAATAACAGCGCGAAGGGTGTGAGGAAGCTACGAAAATGGCAGACACAGTGTGGAAAAAATGCATATATAGCGAGGCGAAACGCCAAGCTGACAGACCTTGTTCCAAAAAGAGAGTAAATCTGGGGTTGGCTTTCACCTGCTGGCGAGCACTGAAGGAGAGGATGGGGATGAAGTGCGACGCGAAGTGGGCCTGTTTTCTGTTAGCTTAGTTAGCTTGCTGAAGTATCGGCTTTTCCATTAGCCTACAACAAATGTAACGTTCCAAAAATAGTAGCTAGCAGTGTACGTCTAAGCAGTGGACGTACACACTAAGTCATACTTTCAGTGAATGCAAATAACTTTACGTTTTGAGAAAATAACCCCTGAGGTCTGCAGTGCTGAGTCTGAATCATTTTCTAGTGTCTAACTGCTAGTGTCTGTAATGAGCTGGTATATAGCTGACGATAGCTAACATTACTGTTGGCAGTGTGGTTTTTTTTCCAATGTTGAAGAACTGATACAGCAACGTTGTCATATACAGCATTGGGCGTGCACTTCTAGTGCAACCACAACCGACAGATCCTACCCATTCTACCTTTAACATTCAGTTATTTAATTTCTGAGGTGAAACAGCGTGCAGATTCTGCTGCAGTTCAGTATACTAAAAAAGATGAAGGGTGGCGCTTCACTACTCCCATATTTATTTTCACCACATATCCACCCTTTAGGTGGGTTGTTCAGACTCCGCTGATGACCACCAAACATGACAAGTGATTCTCATCTGAGGAGAAGTGCAGAGAATGAAAGTGACTTTGAGGCCCAGAGCCCTTCTGCCAACGCGATGCATGTGTCATTCAAATCCGCTACTTCATAGACGAAGAGAGAGAAAAAAGACAACAGTGAAGTTGACTTGTTTCAGTCCTGGTATTAGAGCTCAAATCACATTTTTTATAACAACATGACACTGCCCAGCCAAAAACAGTAAATAAGGTGTAAGTAAATACAGCAGCTCAACACAGAACTATATTTTTCACCTATTTTGCTTTAATTTTAAAGCCGTTTTTAATCAAATGAGACTTGATTATGCATTAGATATCACATATACTCAGGTTGTAACAGCTGGCAACATCTTGCTCTGATGAAATTATGCTGTTGATTGCTTTGTAAAGGTGAAAGGCGTCAGTGCTGACTGTTGACGTCAACAAGAGACCAAAAAAAAATGCATTTTCTTTTCATATCAGAGGCACACATATACAGACAGTGGACCTATGAGATAATATATTTGGTGGATATCATAGTTTTGCACAGTCACATTTACAAATAAATCGGACCACAAATCCATTTGTTAAAGTTTAGTGTGGCATCAGATTTCACCAGAGAAATCTCTCAAGGTCTCCTGAATCCCTGCACCTCACTTCAAAAGCAGCTGTGATGTCCTATTGAGGCTATGATTACATGATTATGAAACACTACAAGAGAGGCATTCTTTTCATAAGAGGCATATATTCTTCATTGCACAGACTGCATTAGGCTACTTCCAATATGAGTCCTTTGTGTATGTCCTTCCTCCAATTAGAAACTGTTATCTACAATTTATCAATTTCTGCTGACGGTATTGCCTCACATATGAAGAATTTACAAATGCCACATCAAAAACATCCATGCATTTACTATTAAACTGTGATTTATCTTATGTAATTAATTTAAAAATCTATACAATGTCAGAAAATAGTGAAAAATGTCCCGACAGCACTTCAGATTCCTTGTTTTACCCAACCAACAGTACAAAACCCAAGGATATTCAGTTTACTATCATATAAGACAAAGAAAAGCAGCCAATCCTTTCACTTGAGCAGCTGGAACCAGCAAATGTTTGGCATTTTTGCTTGAAAAATGACTGAAACAGTTTACTGATTATCAAAATAGTTGATAATCATTAATTTCCTGTCAGTCAACGACAATACCCAGAGCCACAGCAGCTAATCTGCAAAGATAATGATTAATCCAAAAGTGTATAATAGTACACTATAGTATACAGTATGACAGTATAGCCCAAAACTCTCAGTTGATTACAATTAAAGACTAATTTCATTCATTATACGGTATTGGTGAAATGTTTGTGTACACACTGAAGGTAATTTAAAACAAAAACATTTTTCACATCCTTGTTTTGTCTCTTCTGTAAAACACTGCTGACCACTACTGGTCAAAAGCATGCATTATACTTTGAAGGAGTGTGAGACTATAAGGACATACAGATCGTATAAAACACCATAAACAGACATGCGACAGAACATCTGTTCAGCAGCTGGTGTGCATGACATCGTGCTTGGTGCAGGCAGGTTAGTCAGCTGCAGGCTGACTGACTGATGCTGGATGGGGCCCTCAGTGTACACATCCATATGTCTCTGTCACTAAAGCATCTGAGTCTGTGGAAGCATGTGGGTCTATGCTTAGTCACACCAGTGTACGGATTTACACTACACGGGAATAAAGGAACAGTGCAAGAATTGGTTTTGCTCTTGGTTGAACATTAGGGATTAGGAATGCCATAACTGTACTCTTTTTTCAGTTTTTAATCTCTTCTTCTGCTTTAGTGGACATAACATAAAGCCTACACCAATGTTAACATCAAAAGGTTGCCTGCTCGCAGTAGTGACAGACTGAGAAGATCCCACTGGACAATGACCCTAAAAATAAACGCATGTGCTGCACTTGAACAAATATCTATTAAATTTTCATACCATTATGTTTGGCAGGGCACCTGAAAGACAGCAGATACAGAGATTCTGGTCTTACCTTGTTCCAGCACTCCAGAAAAATACTGTTTTGTTTTCTTTACTGATTGCTGCTTAAAAGAAGACTAAACAGTAACTTTTAATTGTTCTGTAAAGCCAAGAAAATAAAAGGTAAACCAGCAAAGTTAACCTCTTATTTCTTTAATTTCACATCCATGAAGTGGATACAGTGAATCCCTGTAACAGCTTTGAAAATAGTGGAGTGGAGACAGTGACCATTAATGGGAATATCCTTTTTCTGATCATTGAGGGGAATGAAACTCAATAAAAGAGGAATCTGATGAATCATGCATGTAACAAGGGATATGAGCGTTTTCTGCAGAAAATAATCCTGAAGTTGTTTTTCTTGGGCAGCGCCACTGGTCCCCTCTGCATTCAAAATTTAGAAACATTACATGTTCCCTCCCTGCCCTTTGGTAACACAGTCTGCCCTAACAGAGCTGTAAAACTAATAGTTTTGTTGCATAAGAGATTATCTTAACTGTTCTTATCTTTTCTCTGCCCTGGCTTGTAGGAAATCAAATTCTATCGGGGGGGGCGAGACTTTCTCTCCTGTGGTCTTATGTAGCAAATGCCATTATGTCATGATGTGTGTGTTGCTGTGGAAACAGACTTTATACTTATCAAGGCTCATTGCTACTGAAGGTATAGGCCTACAGTATATTCTGGTGTTGTGTCAGCACTTCTGTAACTTTAGGTGAGGGTTGGAGGAGGCTGTGTAGGTAATGTGACCTTGCTTTGCTGTGCAGCACTGAAGCTGTTCTGGCAACTCATGGTTGCCCAAAACCTTTTAAGACACTTAATGCTGGGGTTTTTTGTACGTTTAATTTGTCACGCCATCTGTATTTAACATGCACAGGCCTGATGTGAGAACACAAGCAAAGCAACTTTGCAAGTTGTTTTGGTCTTAAAGATTATACTGCATAGTTTAGGGCTGTAGTGTAAGATCAGACTGTATTCAAGTCCTCTCAGAGAGGAAAACTGAGCCCAAGCTGGTTGCAAAATAGTGTTAAAAATGTTGGAAATATTACTCAGCAGGATTTTACTGCAGGACTAAAAATGTCTGCAGAAAAAAAAATGGAGAATGTCTTTGATTTTTAGTCACCTTAGATTTTCTTTGATTTCAGACAAGAATATGACAGTCTCAAAAAAAAAAAAAGAAGGGAGGGGGGAGACAGACAGACACACATGCCGAGACAAAACTGTGA
Organism: Siniperca chuatsi; assembly: GCF_020085105.1. Taxonomy (NCBI): domain Eukaryota; kingdom Metazoa; phylum Chordata; class Actinopteri; order Centrarchiformes; family Sinipercidae; genus Siniperca; species Siniperca chuatsi. Next base: position 21,113,029 of record NC_058048.1, read on the forward strand.
CAAATTCTGCTGAAAATTGCAAAATATGGCCCTGGGACTATAGTCTTCACATAATTCCTCTCACATGATACATCACCTATATGTTTATGTCCCAGCAACACACACAGCAGCCAGTGAAAGCGGAGATCTGAGCTGATGTCGAGCAGCCAGAGGCGCACAGGCGTTATGATCCCTCTGTGGTCATGCATGTAGGGAGTCAATCTGAGACAGCCTTATCAGTGGTAACCATGTGTGCGCAGTGGGCTGCGTATATGGAGGAGCTGCATCCTCGCGCTCGCGGCCGTCGAGGAAAAAAAACAACAACAGGCGAACGGTATTGTAGTCTATCTGTCGCCACACCCATCACATAAAGCCAGACACGGCGCGGTAGCGGGAAAAAAGAGGGTTTTATGTCGGTGACAGCGACATGACAGCAGCCGAGGGCTATGGGTGAGCGACAGATGAGTCACACACATCCACCAGCGTCTCCTCTTTTTCATCGCAGATACAGAAAACCTGCGGCATAAATAACTGGATGGTGCCAATATTGATATGACGAATAGCGCAAAAAGGGTGTGTGTGTGTGTGTGTGTGTGTGTGTGAATGGATGATGGGCGGTGATGGTGCACGTGGGGGCAGTTTAGGAGAGGTATTTAAAGATGTGGACACGTCTCTCTGTCAATGCGCATGATACTGCGGTTCCACTACTATGGCACGCTCCAACTCACCTTGAATCGGCGCACGGCCGCTCTCCTGTCATTCGGGTGCGGGGCCTTACGGAGAACCAATACACGCCCCAAAGCCTCTATCAGCAGCCAATCCAATGACAGAAGAGGCGGACCAGTGGATGCATTCTCACACTTGGTTTCACTATGCGCTCGTAAAACGGCTCCATCTACTACAAACGCGGCGGTGCAGGTGCCCTGTCTCTTCGGGAGAGGATGCGGATGGAAGGACGGGGGAGGGAAGGGATGAAGGGAAACGCCACGAGGAAAGAAAATAGGATATGAAAAGGGGCTTTTGCTAAGAGACCCTGAGGTGCAAGGTCGAATATGAGAGATTGGTTGAACGGGGCACTTTGCGTGGTAATAGCTGGTCGGCAATAGTACTATGATTTGGTATGTGGCCACTCTGATAGCAAGTGTATTCAGCACCAGAGGAACGGCCGCTCAAGGTGAGTTGAAGTGCAATATATCATGTGCCGCACATAGCATATGATGTCTGCTGTCTCCATGTGGTGGTGCTTTTTGCAATCGCATGACATTTTTTTTGTACGTTAGGTCATATAAACTACGTGGGGCTATTTCATTCTAACAAATGGCTGCATATTTCATATGTCACGTGAAAGTTCAGCCCTGGTTGGATCATATCAGGGAAACAACAATTGTCTTGAAATGGCCTGGCCTCATGTGCGTGATATGTGAGACAGGATAATCCACATGTCTGTGATACAAATGCTATAGTGTCCAGACTGACTGTCAAAAATAGCTTGATTGACATGGCTGTGTCTGTTAGGCCTGTGCTGTGATGTCTACGAGGCTCATTTGTGTGATTAAACAACAAGCAAATTGGAAATAAGGTCCCCGCTGCTGAGGGGAAATGTGTGCATTGTATCATAGCAAGCAGTCCCGTTTGAGTTCTCCAGAGAGGGGTGTGACCGTCTCAGCCCTCAAGATGGAAAAGTAACTAAATAATGCATTGCGTGTCAGATAATATGCACTCTTGAATTGATAGAGCCCATTGCTGCATGCATGGGGTTCATATGCTGAATTTCACATTGCACATGGATACGGTCACAGTGCTGTGTGTGATGCACCGAACACATATATAGGCTGCAAGGCTCGCCCAGTGCTGATCTAAGTGGTTCATAAATTCCTGGAGCAACAAACGGCACAATATCCCTTTTGTTCTTATTTTTTCTGTATTGACCCATGTACTTACTTAACCTTGCTTTTCCACTCGTGTCCAGATGAGGGAGACATGTGCCAAGCTGTCGCCTGGTAACTGATCCCAATGACCCCACATACCCAGTCAAAACTGGTCTGCTCGCAGGTCTGGCTCCTCCTGTGATGAGGTCCAAGCCAAGCACAATGTGACAACTTTCCTCTAATGATGCAGTGAAACACATTTGATATAGGAGCAGAGAACCTCTCATGGGTGTGATTGTTTAAAGCAGAAATTCTCCATTTTATGATGGCATAGATGCGACTTAATAATATCGACTCAAAGGTGTTGTCTGGTATCGGCACTGCGCTGACGGTGATTTAGTTTTGAATAGGCTTACAGGCTGCACCAGAGAGTCACAAATCACAACGTAGTCTGCTAGTAATTACAAATGAGAGCTGGTCTACTTCTGCTATTACAGTGTCCCAGAATATAGTGTCTGAACCCAGTCTGGTGCCACACAGAACCACTGAAATAAATGTTAACACCAACTGTGACTAATTTTTCATCCCCTTTTGCTAATGATAAAGACAACACACCAACCTGTCATCAGAGTTTAAGGCTATATTGACATAATTGCACAGTTGTCAGTAATGTCATAAATTCTTAGTAATATACATTAAATGCAGCATAATCCAATAACAGGCTGTTGTCTGAGGAAAGACATATGTAAGGTACCAAATAAGTAGAAAAGAAGTCGCAGTGTGTTAAGACGTTAAGATAAAATATTGACTTAGGTGGCATTGCATCATTGAGATTTTTTTTTAAAGGAGTAGCTCAATATTTTGGGAAATAAAGTTATTCGTTTTCTTGTTGAGAGTTAGATGAGAAGATCAATACTGCTCTCATATCTGTCTGTTCAATATTCAACTAGCAGCCGGTTAGCGTAGCTTAGCATAAAGACTGGAAACAGGGGGAAACAGCTAGTATGGCTCTCTTCAAATGTACAAAAATCCACCTAGCAGCACCTCTATTGCTCACAAATGAACACGTTTGTTTAATCCATACAAAAACAGGAGCGAAAAACAACAATTTTTGGTTTGGTTGCTGGACTATTTCTTGGTCGGGAGCAGTGACTTCCTGGAGTCTTTGGACAGAGCCAGTCTAGCTGTTTCCCCCTGTTCCCAGTTTTTGTGCTAAGCTAAGCTAACCAGCCATTGGCTCCACCTTCATAGTGGAAATTAGATGCCATCACACCTGCTCTGTGATAGTAAGCTGCTAACCACATGCGTTCCTGTTGAAAGCCAAAGGCTAATTATATGCATGTCAGCTGTTTTAGCACTTGCCCTCTCCATTGAGAGCCAGTGTGATCCCATCCTGTTGGATTGGATATTATACTAATACAATTACCTGACCCTAATCAACCCATTAGAAAATACTATATTAAAGAAAGTTTGATGGGTTTTCCATTGTCAGACTTGGAGGTAACATGATTAAATTTTTCATTGTCTTATGCATGAGAGATACTGGTGAGATTTCAAGGTACAAATTAACATAAATCAAAACAGATGGGCAAAAGATAACTTGCTCCAGAAAAGTTGTATTAGGGCAGCTTAGTTGAGCTGAGACTTGGCTCCTTTCTCTTGAAAATGTTAACATTTCTTGAAACAATGTATAATAATTTGTCTTGCTAATATTTTGTTTTTATTCAGTAAACATAAAATTCCACATGAAGGTGATATTAGGACTATATTTGGATAAAGGCTGCAGAATAACAGTTTTACTACAAAATAAGTTAAATAAGACATTGCATTATTTTAACTTAAAAGGCCAAACAGCATGATAATACTCTATGTTGGTTATTAATAGGAGAAGAGTTAATATGTTTAATTTCAATGGACTTGTACTGAAATTGGTCTGCACCTCACTGTGTGTATTTTCTTAAAGTTGGAAGCTGTTACATCTTGGAAATTAAGAAAAATATTGTGATATGATATTTCTCTTATATCACACAGCCCTACTTAAACAGTAAAACTATATACTCACACACAGGATACAAGACCAGCAGGATGTTGTTAGACTAGAAGAGATGACCACGCAGACTCCACTGGAAGTCAGTTCTCATTTCAACATGTGAGTTTTGTTGGTGGCACAATGTGATGCGACACAGGTCATGTTCTTCCCATTCAAATATATAGTGGCCATAAAGGTGGCGTCATCTGCAAACATACAGTAGGTAGTTTGAAAATGTGAGTGTAGGCACATTTATCAATATACATGGAATAGATTGAAATCCATCAGAGGAGCAACATAAAATTAAATGACCATTTTGATAATCAGATCATTATTTATGTAATTTAGGAAATTAACATGTGAAACATTATAACATTACTATAAGCTGTGATTGGCATTTAATAACTATCTATAGAAACTATCCACTGAGTAAATTAAAAAAAATAATTGCTAGTGAATATCATAGTTGCATACTTACATCCCTATACTGAGTTGTGTTCATAGAGAAGCTGTGTGACAAGTAGAGTCCCAGATGCATGAAAGCCTAAATGGGTCAAGTTTAGCTGGGATTATTTGCTGGCTGGCAGGATGGTGTTGTAAGTGGAAGGTGAAGTTAGTGGACAGAATCCAGACATAAAAGCTGAGGGTGTAAAGATTTTCAAGACAGACTGTCATCTGTGTTGACTGTAACCCCCACTGACAAATTTGCCTGATAAAGGAAACTGAAGCAGGGTTCAAGCAGTGGGTATGTCATATCAAAAGTAGGATATACTCAAAGGTTGACATGATGATTGACCTGATGTTGCTCGAATAACCTTGTCCACTTTTGATGCACAAATCGCTAAAGAATTGGAGCTGCGCCGTGTCTACACAGGATGCGTTCAGGCACAGTATTGAGTGTAGGTCACCCGTGTTTTAGCAGCGTTCAGAGCCCACACTGTATCACTGTAATTATGCACAGAAAACTGAAGAAAATAGACTTGAAGTGTAAAAATACGCCTTGGGTCACGGTTACGCATGTGAGATGGACAACTGAAAAACGCAGCTGAAACACAGACACACCTTTGGGGCTTTTTGTTGTTTTGCTGCTGGTGTATTCTCGGCAAAATGCGGATTTGCTACTGAAAGAAACACCACATTTGCCTGTGGTTGCTACATCGTGCACAGGGTTGTCAGGCCATGGGTCAGACAGACAACAGCACTGCGTAATAAAAGGCAGCCCTGTCAATCATTTAATGAATCCACTGCTTTGGCACAGTTGGGACAAAAAAAATTAATCTACCTTTGCGATAATGCAATGCAATGTCAGCTGGCTCATCATCTCACCTGAAACAACAGATCATCACTAATAGAGCTCATTGCATTTTGTAAATACAGGGCTATTTTCAGTGTAAATGTGTGATAAAGAGCTTTGATCCCTGCACTACATAAGTTCGCCTGCGCCTTGTCAACAGTTGCATGAACTTGGCAGTCTTCTTATTCTTGGCAAGTGCTTGAAGTGTTGGGTTTTGCAGTGAGCTGTTGTATTAGCCTGTGGATTAGCTGTGTAATTAAATAATTAATTAAACTTAAAAAAAATAGGAAAATAAGTTACAACTTTCTGAAGTGAATATTAATTAAAGATTCAATTAATCCTGTTTCACAAAATTTTGAAATTAATTATAGAAAATAGATGCAGTCCACAACTTTCTGAAATAATAATTGATAATTAATAATAAAATTCAGTTGCACATAAAATAAAAATGAAAATAAACCTAATCACAAAAACTGTCTTACTTTAGGACTCTTTTTACAACCAGTTATAACTGGTTGTAAAAAGAGTCCTAAAGTCAGTGATTTACACAGAATAGCTCAGGTATGAGCAATCAGTCACAGTAAATGGATGGTCAAAGAAGTTTTCTTGTGCCAAGTGCCCATCGGGGAGGCAACATATGGTCGGGGAGACTCGAGGTTAGTTCAACAAAGTCAACGGTGACTTGGCAACCAATCAAGGTGATGCAAGAGGGACGCTGATGGCAATACATAAGTAATTAAATGTCATTGGCAAGTGTCAGGGAGTGGTATATTTGAAGGACTATTTTCAGCCAGTCAGAGTCACTGATGGCAGGCTGACTCTCCTCTCAGGTTCTGTGCTGGGACCTGCTGGTGCTTTTTTAAGCGTTTGTTGAACTGGCTTTTGGCCAGATGGTATTCATCTGTAATTCCCTTCTTGTGAGCCTGTTCCTTGATGTTTCACAGGGTCTCGAGCTCCCTTGTGAACCGTGGCTTGGCACACTTATTCTTATCGCTGGGTTTCTTCTGAAGGCACGCTCAAAGACGGAGATATATAGAAGCAGACAGTATTTGTGAAGGTGTCAAAACTGCCACTCACATATCTGAGGCGTCCCAGTAGTGCCGAGGCGGTGTCTGAAAGCCCTCCTACTGTCTCTGGAGTCCAGCTTCAGATTGTAGTACAGATAGACTGGGCTGTCTTCGGTTTTTGTCTGGATGTTGGAACTGTCTGGGACATTGAGTGAGGCTGCTTTCCATTAGATGGCTGAGGAAATGTTTTGACAGCAGAGTTTTAATTTGTCTTAACATCTGTATTGTTTTCAAACATTTTAATGATATGGGTAAGAGACATGTTTGTCTTTCTTAAGTCATCTGCTTCAGTGCAATTTAGTGATGTTTAATTTTATGACTGCTTTTCTGTGTTAAAAATCATAATACAAACCTCATAAAACTGCAACAATACAATATACAGTAAATGTTTTGTAAAAGATCTACTCTTTGTGAAGAACAACCAAAAGTCAATTTTGGTGGAATTTCCTATTAAATAAGATTTATATCAATAAATCACATTTGTCAGTTTGTGTCAAGTTGTTTGGAAATTATAAGAATCAAACCCCTCTTGACCTCTAAGAGCTTTTGCAGGCCCTGGCAGTATTGCAGTGTTAACACTCTGGTGATGGGCACTAAATGATGCAGTGCCACAGGGTTACAGAGGTTGGGTCAGTTCTGTTTAAAAACAATCAATGCTGCAAATGAATACAGGAAAAAAAAGAATACTTGAAGAATAAGGTTGGTTTTAATTTAATTTCTGGCTTGACGTGTTTTTCAGAGATTGTAGTCATAAATACTGTACTCTCTGCACTGGCCTGGTCATGAAAACGTAATTCCCTGACTGACTTTTTTATGTAATTTTTTCTTTTATGTATTTTTATGTGCCATCACAATTGAAACGTGTCACACAACTCTTCTCCAGTACACCATGCTGGAATTGGCCCCTGATGAAGGCAAGACAGCTGAAAACATGAGGAGATCAGATGACATTAGATTAGATGCCACATTTATAAAACAGTAACAGTTTTGCAGTGCACCAGGTGCAGACATATGCAGCTCGTAAATTACCCCTGAAGTTTTTGTACACCTGCTGAGTACCTCGGACAGTTATGTTTCTGTGCTGACATCACTATATGTGTTGCTACAGTGACAAGACCGGTAACTTGAGTACACGTTGCTCTTTGCAGTGCATGTTCTTTTGTATGATGCACAATATATTTTCCGTGCTGACCAATACAGTGAATGGATTAGTATAAGGTTGTATTGGACGGTAGCATCCCTGACCCATGTCTGAGGCAGAGACCGATCAGTAACACCTCATCATATTTCCCTCTCATTCATTCACTGATTTCTATTGCCATTAGTGAAGGAAGCATTCAGATTCTTTACTCAGTTATAAGTAGTAATACCACAATGTAAAAATACTCCACTACAAGTAAAAATCCTGCATTATTATAATGCTACAAAAGTAAAAGTACTCATTATACAAAATGGCCCCACTGACACTGTGACATTATATATATTTTACATTATTGGATTAGTATTATTGATGCATTCACACGCGAACACCATTTACCACTGGTTGAGGTGGAGATAATTTAAACTACTTTATATACTGTTTTGTAATTTCACCTTTAGAAACTGTTAGGTTTTATAAACTGATATATTGTAGATTACATTTATTATATGAAAAGTACCAGTAACCATAGCTGTCACATAAACGTAGTTGACTAAAAAGTACAATATTCAACTCTGACATGTAGTGGAGTGGCAGTATAAAGTACCATACTCGAGTAAAGTACAAGTACCTCAGTACTAGAGTGTACTTGAGTAAATGTACCACTTTCTAGCTGAAACATCCCAAAAGATCAAAAAAATAGAAACACAAGGTCACTCTAGAGTGTTTAGCTCCATTGAGCTGCAAAAACCAGGACCAGGACTTGCTGGTAGATGATGGTACCCCCATGCAGCTCATGCAAACATTGCTAACCACTTTTAATAAAACCCCAGTTTAAGCTTCTATTTTCTCAGAGCATCAATATATAGTACTCACTCAGTTGTTGTCATTATTAATCTTCATTTTTAGCAGCATTGGGTCATTTCTCTTCTCACCTGTCCCAACAGTATGTGTATTTAACATATTTGCTTGACTGATGCTTTAACTTGCCTGCCAAACTGTTCAGAAAGTATTTGGTCGAACCAGTTCATCATTTTCCAGCAGACATTTAGTACAACTTCATCTCTCTTATTCATATTTTTCACTGCTGTACTTTCTCGCTCACAATCAAAAGAGTAAAGCTTAGTAATGAGCTTAGGAAAGAGCCTGTGCTCAAGCTGTGGATGGCAGACTCTCAGTACTGGGCATGTGCCAACACTTTCTGGTGATGCCCTCCTCCTTCTTCCCCCTCCTCCCCTCTCCTCTCTCAGCCAGTCCAGTCCCAGCGGAGTCTCCTTGCAAACAAAGCCTGCAGCATTCTGGGAAAGCCAGTTTTTCAGATCATGTGGTTCTGGTTGGATGGACTGTTTCCCAGCCACAAGATCATCATCTCTCTGAAAGCATGCACTGCTGCTTATAATAGTAGAAGTGAACTATGATGTTGTGTTGATGTTACACTTACAGTAGGTCCAGTTAAATGATGAAAAACAAAAATAGAAACTATACAAGAGCATTTAAAGTCAAAATTACAAGGCAAGAGTGACATAGTGGTGTTATCAGTAGCAGCAAAGTCAGCAAGGTATAGTATATGTAAACAGCGTACACAGGAATAATATATAATGTGATTAAGTAATGATACGTAGTGTTTGTCTGTATCAGTATAGAAATATAATATAGAAATATAAAATAGTATATAATGTAATAAAACTGTATAACATATTAACATAGTAAGTTTAATATAGTATGGGATATAAAATATATGGTGAAATGTAGTAATATAGTATAGCATGATATATAGAATAGTACAGCAATATAGGATAGAATATGAAATATAGTATAGTATGAGTATAGTATAGTATAATATATAACAAAATATATAAATCAGTCCGGTTGGATGTTGTGGGGGGAGTGGATCTTCTGAGTCGATAAAACTAGAGTGTGGATTTTGATCAGAAAGAGACGTCACTGACCCTTCTGGTTATCCAGGGTTGGGAGTCGGAGATAAAGGACCTGGAGACCTGGAAGACACTTCCCATCCTGTCAGTGGTGACCTGATGAAGCAGTTTAGGCAACTCTTGTTCACTGAGCTTCCTTCAGTCTCACCGAACCAGAATGGTGCTGAAAACGGGGAATCTGCCTTTTCAGATGATCTTAGACTACTTTTCATTCCTATGTTGAATTAATCTTTTTCTGTTTCCACTTCTGTCTGTGAAAAGTATCTGGAATACAGATGCTTCGGACCTTACAACTCTCATATTTCACGTTGGGCTCTGGGAACGTTTTTCACAATTTTTTTGACATTTTATAGACACAATGATTAATTGAGAAAATAATCAGCAGACGAATTGATGATGAAAAGAACTGCTTACTGTAGATATAAGCTGATGCCTGCTTATGATCCAGACATCATTTCCCAAGCTACTTTCAAAAAGATCTGATAGTCCTGAGAAAGATGTGAATTTGAAACAACAGATAAATACAAGTAGCATAAAAATCACTGTTTGTAGTTTCTAGGACTTTTTACAGTACATTCAGTATTTATATACATTGTAACATTGTTGACACTTAACTGACGTCTCAGTTTCATGCATGGAGGAACTGTAAAAAACACATTTATATGGTAATGAATTAATGACTGTGTAGACCCATTTAGCAGCATCTAATTCTCCTTTTATTGATTACCAAATGGAAAATACCATTTGTTTGAGTACTTTTTAGATTTCTATCATTATTTTCTGAAATTAGTTTATTTTAAAAGGGTCACAAAGTGCAATTTCTTGTTCTTCAATTTCTAGCAATTGCTTAAAAGACAAAAAGGAAATTATGCTAATAGTGCTAATGAGTTTGAAAATAAACCATATAATACACTTTTTAAACCCTTTTTTTAGATTAAATTCAACATAACGAGTAGTAACATACAGATATGCCTTAACTACAGAGGAAATCCACAAAAGAAGCAGAAAAACAACAAAAAAACAAACATCATAATACTGACATATTGCCGTGCATACTATTTTTTTTTATCTTACTCCATACTCCATCTTCACTCAAGAACACATTTCATGCATCTGAAAGGAACTTTTCAGTCTTGAATATGTTGTGTCCGTCCTCTACTTTGGGGAAACATATACATGCATCTGCCCAGTACTTATTTCTGGAGATAAGTGTTGAATCCACACTGAGCACACTTATGTCGCTCTGAACTGCAGCTTGGGTTTGTATATATGAGAGAGCCATAGAAAGAGGAAGTGAGCGAATGGGAATTATATGGAAGCGGATATGTTGATTCAAAGATATGTGGAGCTGATGTCGTTCTGTGGACATCTGAGCAGCTCACATACGATATAGGAGCTTTGTGTTGCTTTGAATTTTTCACTTACACTGTTACATATGATTTATTGATGCTGAATACACAGTCTCATAACCAGCTGTAATTAGACAAGCCACACTAAAGCACTAATAAGTGCTGTTAGCAGCAATATGCCTCGTTGTGTAATTAATTTAAAACACCTTGGCTGAAGCATTTATAACTCATCTAAAAAATGACTGAATCGTGGCTGGACTGAGGATTTTCTGTGACTTACAGCTCCTGCCAAAGATGCCCTATAATGTGCACCTCTGGCTGTGCAGTGCCCATCAATGTTGGTTCGCCCTTTGTGCTTTTGGCAAGCCAAACCCATTTCACACACCTCTCTCTCTCTCTCTCTCTCTCTCTCTCTCTCGGCTTGCTGTGCGAGAAGGTGTCAGCACATCCATTGCATCCCTGACTGAGCATTGCTTGTCTGAGGGGGAACTTTGCCATTAAAGGGAGCTAAATAATGAAGAGATCAAATCTATCTTGGATTGTCCCCGGACAACAGTAAAAGTAGAGACTCTGAGGTCATTGTCTTGGCTGAATACAACCTTGTGGACCGTATTCTATAGGTTGGACTGGAAAATACCCTTTGGTCTACAGAATTTAATGTAAAATGTAAAGGAGAGAGGAGGAGGAGGAGAGGAAACTGGGGGAGAAGAGTGGTGAAGGCATGGACCTGAACCTGTTGCCAGTCTGAATACAACCAGTAAAAACAAATCCTCCTGCTGGAGTCTTGACGCTTGTCAGCAATCAAAACAATTGTGAGCAAGTTGCTGCTGTTAAGTGAAAGCTCTGAAGTGTTTTGTGTAGAGTTCAGTAAGAAGAGATCTGTTGAAAGTGTAGAGGGGTATATTTGTTGAGGTTAGCAACTGAGAAATAGTTTGGCGATTAAACTCCATCGATATGACGCATCTTCATTAGTCCCATATTAAGGTAGGAGATAGGACAGGATCCCACGGAGTCTAGACGCTGGTGGAGAGAAGCCCGCAGGTGGTTGATGGAAACTTTGTGACAGAGAAGAAGAGGAAATAGCAGATGTTCGGCCGTAGAAGAATAAAAACAGAACGTGGGAGAAAAAATATTCCCTATTGAACTTTCGCCAAAACTTCATCATATGAGTGCAGCTATCCCTCACAGATCATTTCTGTAGCAATAAAACCTATAAACCTGCAGAAACGTGTTTTAGGATTCTGGATGTTCCCAAGGGTCTGGGTGCGGCCTTCAGCAGATCAGCCATATACTTTATAATTGTGTGACTAGCAGGCCCAACACAGCTGACCTCTGCCTGAGCTCTAGTACCCCTGTGGTGCCATGGATGGAGCCCAGAGCTGCCAACTTCACTGTTGCTATAACACATATTTAGTTTTTTTCCTTCTTTATCTATTTTTACTTTATTTGCTCAGTCTTCCTTCTCCCTTATGTCTTTTCTCTTTCAGTTATAAATACACACACACATGCGCTCCCTACACATCCACTCTTATTATAATTTTATTTTATTTATTTATTGGTTTTGTTTTGTCTAGTTTTTGTCATGTTTCCTCCGTTTGAAGGTGGGGTATGCGATTCTGGAGAAATCCAATACTATGACATATAAAATCAAGTACAGCAAGTAATTTAACTAACGTTAGCTAGGTTGTGGGTTAGCAAACTGTTGCTACAGTTGCTGCTGTGAAGCTAACAGCCAGAGTGGACGTGACGGTTTCCCAGAGCCAGCAAACCAGCTCCAGACAGTGAGGAGATATTTGCTGAATTTGACAAAAATACATGTATTGGATTAGAATCGCATACCCCACCTTTAATGTACATATGATGGTATATGTTTCTTGTAAACCTTTTTCCTTTGTCTTTCTATGTATTTTATGTCTCTACATCTGTCTGTGTTTATGTACTCTCCCTTTGCACCAATAAAAAAAAGAATGCAGATGAACACACAAAAAAAAAAACTTACATGGTACTTATCCTTATAACTAAGCCACCACGATGATCTCTCATTCAGGTTTCTAATTTCTGTCTGCTATGTACACATATGCGTCTTTAACTGGAGTTAGTAAAACAAAAATGTGTAATGTGTAGGATAAACTGTTTTATCGCTCTTGCCTTTCATTACTGGTGATCAGATAGAGAAGCCAAATCTAGCAGGGTGGTAAAAGCAGCTAGAAACCAAACTAGGTTCATCCTAAAACTGCTGAGGCAATTCAATTAGATAACATTAGAATCATGAATAAACAGGTAAATGTCATAACCTGAATATGTTCAAAACCAGGATGCTAGTGTACATGTAAACATACTCACTGTTAAATTTCTCTCTAATTTCCCAGACAGGAAGAGTTTTGTATTCTGTTGTACTTTAGGTTCTGTGTATTTGAATTTTACAGACCCAGATTAACACACAGATATTTAAAGATACACACAGGCATATCCCCAACACCACCACCACCACCACACACACACACACACACACACACACACACACAGGCCGTTCTCTGATGTGACCTTCAGCACATGCAGGCGCATTCAATTACCGCCCTGTCAGTGGCCCATCCAGCCCAGTGGCTGCACGTCCTTGAGATTCTCTCTCTAGCCAACGTCCAGTCTATATTCCATTACATCCTCCACATCGGGAGCTCTGTCGAGCACAAATCAGCGCTCATATCCTCAACACTGAGATGCACACACACAGTATGATATATCCTTTACAAAATCTCTAACTGCAGTGAACAACGGTTATCCTCGCTCGTACGCTGAATCAAATCCAAGCATGAGGTAAATATGTGATTTTTAGTTTTACTGGGTGAAATATTGTGCAGGTGTCAAAAACACCAGAAAATCCAAGCACTGCTCATCTACTAAAATTGTCTCTCACTGAACTCCCGCAGTTTTCATATTTTTCCACAATTTTGCTCAGTGTGTTATTGGACGTCATTACTGTCAAAACATTTCGCCGACTCTGCTGTGCCTGATTATTGCCCCAAAATTGCCTTGAGAGTTTATTTACTGTACAAATCTGTGATCATTACTAAAAGTACAGTGTAGTGTGCTTTTTTGGCGAGAGACATTTCCAGCCACTTGAAAAAACTCTCCGAGTTGAAATCTCTTGTGGTGTTAACCCTGCGTGCCCCTGCTATTCCGCTGAGATGATTCATCACAACTGTTGATTGACCTTGAACAGATGTTTATTATTGGTTTATGGCTTTGTTACAACACATTGTGTCTATCAGCAAAAAAAATCTTTGGCTGCTTCGCTCAGTTCTGAATATTTTTGTTCACATTTGTGCTTTTCTAATATTTTTTATTTATCTCATAAAGCACTGAAGTCTTCTATAAATAAAGATTATTATAATTATTGAAAGGAAAGTTCTCACTAGAGCTTCAAAGATCACTCTACTAATTGATTAGTCGATCGACAGAAAAATAATTGTCTTTAACGACTTTGATAATCGATTAATTTGTTAAGAACCTACTGTTTTTTCAAGAAAAAACACCAAATATTCTTTATAGTTCCAGCCTTTAATATGAGGATTTCCTGCTTTTCTTTGTTCTTATCTCAGTGTTAAATGGGTCACAAGTTAAATCTAATTATATACTGAACAACAGGCTCACACTGTATTTAGCGATGGTACAGTATCTTGTTGATTAGCAGAATGGATTTAGAAAGAAACGAGCCTGTATTGACAATGTACATTCAATATCAACTATTATTAGAACTAGAATTGACAAAGACAAAATCCACTTTTGCATGTTTTGTGAATTTTCAAAAGCCTTTTGACTGAATTAATAGAGATTTGCTTGCATGAATTCAAGGAAGCAGGTGTGGATGGTAGATTTTATAAAGCAATCCAGACCTTGTATAGTTGGAGAATTTCTTATGTTGAGATCAATGATATGTTCGCTGACTGGTTCTATGCACCTTTTAGAGTAAAACAAAGCAATATCCTCTCTCCAACTCTTTTTTGCAATATTTGTGAATGACTTATCTCTACAGATTAACAAAGCTAAACTAAGCTGCCTGGATGATATTAAATTGGGTATTTTATTATACATGGATGATATAATTTTAATTCTGTAGTCTGACCTACAGAGTATGTTAAATGTGGTTAGTTTGTAGAGATTAGCAATAAATCAGAGCAAAACACAAATAATGCATTTCAGAAAGAAAGGTCAGGTAAGAAGTACACAAAGGATTAGTTTTGGCTCAGTCCTTTACAATATGTTAGTGCACATAAATACTTAAATTTATGAGTTATGAGGTTGGAATCGGGGCCCTCCTTAACTCTCCTGGGAGAGGATCAGTCATTAACTGAAATTATGTAATGATCTTGGCTATACCCAACTTTACAATGCATGCGTCATGCATCCTATACTGAACTATGCTGCAGGGGTGTGGGGCTTAAACGAATCTAAAACTGTAGACACCATACAGAATAGAGCTATACAATGTTTTTGGGGGGGTTCACAGATTTGCTCCCAATTATGGCAGTTCAGGGAGACATGAGCTGTTACCAGGATCAGTACAACGGGAAAATGGGAAATGATCCGACTGTGGAATCGTCAGCGTGTAGAATTAATAATGTGGAGTTAAATACACAGCTCTCCATGGGCAAAATAATTTGTGTTATAATGTTTATACTTTATTAAAAATAAGCTTTTATTGAAGTTTTAAGGAAAATGGTTTGAAAATATCTTGTCAAAGCCAACCTTGTTTATCTAAAAGCCAAAGATCTTTAGTTGCACAGCTAAGATCTTGTGTTCTTCCGGTCGATTCAAAAATATTCATCAGGAAAACTGATTGTGTGATTTGGGTGAAGTGGAAAGTGAGTCCCATTTTCTTTTGTACTGTACATATTATGATGAGTTCATTTTCCTTGAAATGGCTGTTTAATTTGGATGCGTTTAAGTTTGTTAACTTTGTTTCAAAAGCCTGAAAAAGAAGGCAAGATGGATTATTTAATTAGTAGTTATTCTAATTTCTGTTTTGTTGTACTCAATGATGGCCTGAAGATTTGACTGTGAAAGATGCTTAAGTTGCTTCTCTATTTTTGGACATTCTCTGTTGTTTGGAACTGTTTACGTAGCACTCTGGTCCTGGTGTCTTGTAGTCCCACACGGGCTTCACAAGATGCTTAATGGAATAGGTATGAAGAAAAGAAAGTTCTGCTACACTAATTTGATTTCTTATCTCCAGTCTTTTCATTTTTTGTGATATACCTGATAGTTTTACCTATTTGCTCCTCAAAATGTATTCAAATGAGACAATCTGAGAAATTTGGAGGTCAAAACTTGTAACTTATAGATTTCTGACACCTGTGATGCCGGGTCACAAGTAAACACTGCTTTATTTGAAGGGGTCACAAGCTAAAAAGGTTGGGAGACACACGTCTTATAGTAAATTCATTATCTTGAGTTTTGGACTTCCTTGCCTTCAGGAAATTGTGAGAGGCATTTTTCACTATTTTCTGACATTTTATAGAGCAAACGATTATTCGAATTAATCAATAATGAAAATAATTGTGAATTGCAGCCCTAGCTCTCACTCTGACTACAGTAACTGTGGCCTTTCTGTTTAACCTTTGCCAAACAATGAAGAATTATTTTGCTTTGTACATGAACTACCTACCGTATAGATGATTTATCTGACAGGTGGCCTGAATTGTTACCCTTCAGGAATTCATGATCATGGCAGTAAATCCACTATGTGCTGAGGATAGATACATAAAGCATATTGGTCTCCTGGATTTATTAGCTGTCTGATTTACGCAGATCTTACTCAACAGATTTCTGCCTCTGTGTATTTGAAGGGTTTCAACTTCAGTTGAGTTCAGTTGACATTTACAGTGCCAAAGCAATCATGAGTTGCCATCATCTCTTAACTGTATTGATCCCTTTATATCTACAGCACTGTCTATTTGAAAGATCTCAAGCATGGACCCTTGTATCACATTTCTGTCTTGTTGAGAGCATAAATATTTTCCCCGGAATAAGCCCCCATAAACCCTGCTGGGTCACCGTGTCTCCATTAAGGAAATTAAAAATGCAAAAGCAGTGACCAAGCCTGTGCTGATTGTCCCTTCATGAGGATCCCATAAAGGAATTGGAGAATTATTAGCCCTCCAACATATTATCTCTAAGTCTTTAAAGTCTATTCTCTGTCCAAGACGAGCTCCCAACACCACCAGGATCCAAAAATAATGCCAGCCAGAAACCCGAGCTGCTAAACTTCTGCAACCTGAACTGTCTTCAGAGAAAACAATGGATTTCAGCAGCGTGCACAGTCGTGCCACAGGGTTTGAGCCTGTGCTTCATGTCAAGTGACTCTACTTACTCAAACCAAACAATGTGTCCAGTGTGTTTCATTATGGATGGGAGCCTGCTCTCTGTTTTCTTCTGAAAGCCATAGAGTACAAGTGCCGGACCCATAAGTAAAGACAAAAGACACTCAAAGTCTCTGCCATGTTTTGTTATCCAACACCCCAGTCAGGTACACATATGTGTTTCCTGAAAATCTGCTACAGTTGGTCCCAGACTCGGTTGTCTCAGACTTTGTTGAGGGTTGAGTTGTATCAGAATATCTTTCAGCTCTGACAGTCACTGTTTCTGACCGCTCTGCACCTGGAAAACTCTCATGCCATAAAACCTGTTGCATTACTATGACAACCATCTTAGCTATAGTTTAACAGGGCTTTTGATTTGGCTATTTTGATGTTAATGTTGCTTATTTCTTATGTTTTGATACGTTTGAAAGAACAATCTTGATACGGATCCCTTTTTGACAATTGTAAATAAGATACGTAGTAAGTGGGACATTTTACAGTTGTAAAATCAGCTTGTCAGTGCTCTCTAGACAAAATATGTAATGATGCTGACTGTTTCTAAATGATCTCAGACCTGGTTGGGCATTTCTGAACTGCAAGTTCTTGTTACTTATTGTCCGACACATACACAATAAGCAGATATATCAGCTGATATATCAATCTGGCTGATTTATGGATCCAGCTCTAATAAAAATGTAGTTAATGTAAATGTTGCCTTGTTTTTGATGAGGTGAAATGTTATAAAACATGTCCAGTAAATATACAGTAAAAAAAAAGGGAAATAAATCTTGCAGTGCCCTTGGTCTCTGATGAGAAGAACGATGCCACTCTCATATCTGTACACTAAATATGAAGCTACAGCCAGCAGCCGGTTAGCTTAGCTTAGTATAAAGACTGGAAACGGGGGAAACAGCTAGCCTGGCTCTGTCCAAAGGTAACAAAATCCGCCTACCAGCACTTCTAAAGCTCACTAATTAACACAGTACAGCCAGCAGCCTGATAGCTTGTTTGACATTAAGACTGGGAACAAACACCAAGAAGTCACAGTAAAACTGCTTGTCATTTTAACACTTAATTTGTTGTATGTACTAAACAAATTAGTTATAACTTGTTAATTACTCTTTATGCTAAGCTAACTGGCTGCTTTAGCCTTATATTTCACAGACAGACATAAGATTGGTATCGATCTTCTCATCTAACTCTCAGCAAGAAAGCAAATTTCCCAAAATGTTCAACCATGGCTTTAAGTCACCCACGTTGGGATTCACTGATCTATAAATAAAATTGAGTGGACTTTTCTAAAGAGCATTTTTAGAGCAACAAGAAGATTCAGAGCATAAGCCCTGCATGGGGTGTTGAAAGGGGTTATTGTAATCTTTTTTAAAGGTGTTATAAATGAGACTGCAATGGAGCGCGCTCAGGTGTGAATTTCAGGCTTTTTGCAAGCCTGAAAGGATTAGTTTAGCAGATTTCTGATTTTGTTTTGCTTATAACTGGATGGGACAGGTTTCCTCAGAAGTGCATTAAAAGGTCATAGTTTTGTACAGACTGCAGGGCAGAGTGTCATGCCCACAGAAGCTCTCTGCAATATCTCGTTCAGGCTCAGCAATCTTTATGCATTTTGACATGCTACACTGTGCTTGCTCAAACACTGACTCCCCCTCAGTTTCATTTTAATGAAAAATGCTGCTTTATTACCGGCATGATTTAGATGGTCCAAATTAGTACATGTTGTGTCATTCTTTCTTTGATGCAAGGCTTCTGTGGCTTGTAGTTGTCAAACTGCTGCCCTATGAGATTTCTTACTTGTAACATTTACGCTGTGTTTGTTGGGTATTAATCCTGTTATAGTATTAGTATTCAGACTCGTGCAGCTTTTTGTATTCTTGCGCTGGTCTATCAGAGACCTACAAGGGCTGTTTAATGGTCATGTGGGGTTCATTGAGTCATGCACATGCATTTCATTTGGTCACTCATTAGAGCTCAGGGTAGCATAGCATAGCTGTTTTTCCCTTCTTAACAAAGGGGCACAAAGCAGATTCCAGGACTGAGGCCCGTAACTGGCAGACCACATCTCCACTTTAAAAAGTGTAATTTGATTAAATCTGCTCTGTTTCAGTCCAGAATCTGTGCTGGCTGAAACGCAAAAAGTGGATTAACTCTGTCACAGGATGATGCAGATTAAATCGGTAAACACAATCACTAAGTGATGCATATGGCCTTTAGGGGTGGAGCTTTATTTTTCAGACAGAGGAACTGGGTGAAAATATTTGGGTTTTAATTCCAGTGTGCAAAGCTGAAAAGGCACAGTGCTCGAAGGTCATATAACATTTTCATTTCAACATGGAGCAGGGAAACATAATTACAGATAGAAACACCAGTGCTGCTTGAGCCCATAATACCTCCAAGTCCCAGTGTATTTGTTCTTCTTGTAAAAAATTAGCCCCTGCTAATGCAAATGATGCTGCTAATGAAAGTGTTAAGTTATTCAGCGGGTGATTCTCTGGAGTGATACGTCAGCATGTCTCTTGATCCCTGAAGCAATTTTCCCCCTGGGCGAGGGCGGGTAGTCATGCTTGCTCTGACGGTGGAGATACAGCTGGTTCAATGAAAGCGGGGGTGGCAGCTGGAGAAAATCCATTCCCAGAGTGAGTGTTCTGCTGAGGCAGGTATGCCGACCTTTCAGTCATCTGATAGGTCAACTCTCGGCAGCGTGCCTGGACACTCATGGCTAAACGCCAGGCCTGGTGGTGCTCATAGTAAAGCTTATCTGAGCAGCAGCCAGCTATGATCAATGGAACCCCTTGGCAGCTCATTTATAGTACAGTATGGCACAACCACAAAACACTCACCAACAGATGCAGGTGACAGATGATGATTGGCCATTCTGTGGAAGGGTAATGAAAGGGAGAGGGTTTACCCATGTGCATGGTGACCACTCAGAATCTGAATCTCAATGTAGGCCATGAGCAAAGTGTAGTTTTAATCCATTGTGCAGTAGTTTAGATGATCGTCTTTAATTGTTTCCCAATTATTGTTTGTAAATTAGTCTTAGATGACTAGGATGCATTAGACTTTTCTGCTTCGTCTGCAGGAATTGTGTGCAGAAGAATATGCCTGCACCTTGTTCTCTTGTCTGTCAGACTTCAGCCCAGATGAGAAAAATATTAAAATTCCTTGTTTGGAGTAAATGCTGCTTCTTCTTCTTCTTCTTCTTCTTCCTCTCAGGTGCCCACGGAGTGAGAGAGGAGCCCCGGTTTGTGACGGCGCGCGCTGGAGAGAGCGTGATCCTGGGGTGTGCCGTGTCCCCTCCCCTGGACGGCCAGCAGTCTCCCTATGTGGTGGAGTGGTTCAAGTTTGGAGTGCCTATTCCCTTCTTCATCAACTTCCGCTTCTACCCTCCTCATGTGGATCCAGAGTACACTGGTAAGATGTCTGTAGATATGGCTAAATCAGAGCAAAGTAATCCTGCTCTGAAAGAATACAGAGACATTGTGAAAAGTCTGTTTTATCTGTAACAGATTACATTTTTAAAACTTTTGAATTAATGAGCATGTGGATGCATCTTGGGATGAATAAGGATCAAGATCTTTTTAGGTGCCAAGCACAGTAAATCCACAGGACTTTGTCTTGTTAAAACTGCAGCAGATACAAAGTTGACAACAGTTTCAGTACACAATGATAAACAGTGACCATAAAAGATAGAAGGACGTCATGACATCACACACAAAGGGGGACTAAAACACATATAATCCACATACTCCAACGCTACACTTACACTACGTAATACTTTACATATTTAAAGGAGTAGTTTGACATTTTTTTGGAAATACGCTATTTCGCTTTCTTGCCAAGAGGTAGATTAGAAGTTTGATATCACTTTCATGTCTGTACGGTAAATATGAAGCTATAGCCAGCAGCAGATTAGCTTATTTTAGCATTAAGACTAGAAACGGGGAAACAGCAAGCCTGGCTTGAAAATCCGCCTACCAGCACGTCTAAAGCTCGCTGATTAACACGTTACTTGTTTGTTTAATCTGTACAAAAACCAAGTGTAAAAAATACACTGAGTCTAGTAACTTCCTGGAGTGTCCGCTGGTTGCCTGGAAACTTCATGTTGACTTTAATACACTGCACCTGGCCAAGAAATTGTCCAAATTAAACAAACTAGAAATAACGTGTTAATTTGTGACCTTTAGAGGTGCTAGTAGGTGGATTTTGTTACATTTGAACAGAGCCACGCTAGTTGTTTCCCTATGTTTCCTGTCTTTATTCAAAGCTAAGCTAACTGTTTTCTGGTTGTAGCTTCATATATACCATACAGACATGAGAGTGGTTCTCAGCAAAAAAAAACAAAAATAAAAAAAACAATTATATATGTTTCCCAAAATGTCAAACTATTCCTTTAAACTACATAAACGATAACAGAGCATATCATTTTGTGTTGAAGCTGTTTCACCTTAATACATAAACACATATTATTTACTAAAGTTAGATGGCATCGGTATTATCAACCAGGCATGGTCAGTTACCTGACCTATATTTCCCCTATTTCAGAGTATGACGCGTGTCTCAACCTATGGTGAATCTACCTTTGTGAGTCCATCAAACTGATGGATGTAGTAATGATACATTAGTTCAAAAACATTACAGATTTTAGCTTTAAGGGGCCTGCATAACTATAATCATTCTGTAAAATATTCTGTTGTACAGTATATAGATTTCCCAACACTGCTGCAGACCCAATCATGAGCTTCTGGCTGAAAGCAGAGCCATTTCTGACAACCAGTTAAATACATTGCAGTTCTCATTGAGAAGATTGACCTGCAATTTTAGCGTGATCCAGTGTGTTTTCCCTCAGAATGGCATGTCAGTTGTTTGGGCTTTAAGTTTAAGGCATGGTACAGTACACTGAGGCCTTTAAGTACTAAGAGAAAGACTTGGCCACATTTGCAAACCATTCTTGTTCTTGAACTGCACTTCTTTCTGTTCTAACATGCCGTTCAAGGCCGTGCAGGGGCATCTGCTGCCTCTGAGTGCATAGAGGGAAATAAGTGTGTCTCAGCAATTTACGACGGCATTATACATACATTCTTTCCTACACACTCTAGTGATAATGCAGCACAGAGCACATATATATTATAGAGTCAATACAGTATATTAAAAAACCCTACATGCTGTACATATAGACTGGGGTTTTTCCAAAGAAAAGTAATCTAATGAAAATAAAGTATGAAAATCTTAGCTTTTATGAAGCTACAACCAACAAATTAACAGCATTCAATTGGAAAATGACTTAAAGCATTCATTAAACCTGCATTAACTGATTGTTAAAACACAGAAAACATACTGTAAACACAGCACTGACATACACTCAGTTTCCAGAGATGTGTTTCTGTTAGTTAGCCTACCATCAGTGATATAAATGGGGTGGAAAAAATAATAGAAATATCTTTCAGTATAACGCAATACAATTCAGCAGCACAAACTGCAGCCTCCAAAATGACCATGAAGTTGGATCAACACCTCTCTAAAACAGTTTCAACAAAAACAGAACATTATACCCTTCATGAAGATATGATTTATTGCTGGACTGTTGTATTAGACTGCATTGGTTTTAGCTACGTGTACCTAATAAACTGCCAATGGAGTGTATTATGTCCTTTGAAGTTGATATGGTGAAATTTGTTAATTTAAGCAACCTGCAGATATGGAGCAACATTAGCATTAATTTGGAGTCATGTTTCTCACCACCTGGTGAATTTAAGTCCAATATTCACTCTCTTTTAGCTCTGTTTTTGGTCTCAACCAACTCCTGAGAGAAATATCTGACTCTTTAGCTGCTAAATGCTCCACTTTGTTCACCAGGTAGTCCCTAACTTTGTTTCTCTGCTGTTTAATGCGGGGCAGTGTAAAGTGGGTTTTTAGAGCTTTTTCGCTGAAAACAGCTGCCTGTTGTGGCCAAAAGTGATGCTATGAGAGCAGTGAAATTGAACCAAAACAGTAAAGTTGCGGGCCATAAAACCAAAACAACGAACTGAAAGATGCTATAAAGCGCCACAGAGTTGAAGCGAGCTGCAGAGTTGGGTGATAATTCTTTGTAGATTCGTCACGATGAGCGACCCCTTTCACATTTGATCCATTGTTAATATATAAAAATATAAAAATGTTTATTATATATATGATAACCCTAAATATGTTTTGCTTCACATTCATCACAGCATCACACAACCTTAAAATCTCCCTCTCCTGGCTTAGACAATATGTAAATGTTTGCCACTGCCTTCACACAGATTATTTGCAGCAGGAAATTGGTTCTTCTGATGTTGCTTCAGTGTCTGCGACAAGCGAGCTGTCAGAACGGGGTCAGCATTATCCCTTCCTGTTCCCACCTCTTTACCAAGTACGAAACCCCTGCCTGACCTGGTAATGTGCTGTGAAATAAAGGCAAAGCACGGCTTGTTGAAAAGCTGGAGGATTCATCTCCCTAGTGTGAGTGTCCTAAATGTGGACATAACAGATTTGTCAGTTTTTTCATTTATATGAATAGATTGAAAATTATGTAAATAATATTGAATTTATTGAAATTCCTCCATGTGGGCTTTTCAAGCAGGGTCATCACTGCAAAGAAAACTTAATGGCAGTGACTCACTCTCTGGGGAACCCTCCTTTTTGTTTTGTAGTGGCTACTGCAGCTGCTGGAGCGTTTCATTGTTTACTGTAACCTCCTGACCAGCAGCAGCGTATGAACGAACGGTGCTTTTCAAACAGCATCACACTCCACTGTGCTCACTTGGGCTCTAGTGGGCCATGTGGCATCAAGTCCACTGTTGAGGAATTACCAGTGAACAGATGCGACATGAATAAGGCCAGTCTCATTACATAGATTAAAGTTCGTTCTGGGGATTGCATGTGCATGGTGACAGTGTGATAATGACCCTGGACTGTAGTTTACGAGATGCTCTTTGGGGCCATGCGGTCTCAGAGCTCATTTGGACCATTCCCATGTATTATCACTCAATATGAATACAATTGGTGAATAGACCAAATGTGATATTATTCCATCACACAGCTGCTACCAAAACAGAGTAGATTATCCATGAATACTGTATTTACAGTATGGACAAGTCCAAATATTGCAGAGTAGTGCAGAGTTCAGATTTTAGTGACAGTAAATCCATCTATGGGTCAATCATTTAATCTGGGTCAGTGAACCTTACAATTGTTCAGTTTCGAGTCTTGCTAATTGTTAAGAGACCTACAATATATTCATTTTAATATGTAATTCAAGATTCCTCAAAGCGAAGGTATGATTTTTTCCCTCTTTACATCTGTTTGTTTTCCCTGTCTAATTCACTGCTAAATGAGAAATTGTACTTATCTCCTTGCAGACTAAAATCTGGATCCTGGATCATTTTGCCAGTTTGTCCTGCAGCTATATGGAAATTACAAGATTTAAAAACATCTATTTTTGTGCCCACTCAAGCAATGACAATCAATAATTCAGATGTGCAGCTTGTGAAATTTTAGTGTCAGATTGTGCCGCTTTGGGACAAGCTGTTGGAGAACTAAATCATGTCTCTCTTAGCACTAGCTTTAGCTGGAGCCTGGACAAGAATAATATGGATACAGAATATGTAAGACAGTATTGTCCTCTTAGGAGCTCTACTTTCCCTACATGTACACAGTAGGCTACAGGATATTGATGTAAAATACTACTTTGTTTTCTTACTATTAAAAGGGAGGGAGTGAATGAGTATGTGAACATATAGAATAAAGTATTTTTGAGGCTTTGTCATTTGTCTTTTCCTCTAGAATTGAGTTGCTTGCAAAGTAGCACGTTAGCATGTAATCAGTGGTTAGCATGACTCTAAAAATGCAATACCTCCCAGTTGGCAAAAAGAACAAGAAAAGTGTCAACAAATCAATCTGCAAAACCTCGATCACTCCATCACTATCTAAATAAAATATAGTTAATAAAATAAAAATAAAATAAATAATACATAATAATAATAAATAATAATAAAAAATAAATACATAATAATAATAAATAATATAATATAATACAATATAAATACTACTAAAATAATGCTATAAATAATAATAATAAATAATAAAAATCAAATAAATAAAATATAATTTAAAAAGAGCAATATAGTGTATAGCTCTTTTTAAATTAGCTAAATAGATTGTGTTAGTGTTAATATTGGCTTATATGTCAGTGTATTGCTGCCTTCAGATGGAACTTGTGAGCTTGTGGTTACGACATGGGAAGTCGTGTACACGATATGCTTGGCAACGGCAACATTGACACCAAAAGACTTGTTGTTGTTCTCTTGTCATTTTTTGCTTCTTTCCAAGAAATGTTGACTTACTTTACAATATATTAACTTAACATCCACCGAAAAATTTACTTCCATAGCCTCCGCCATTTCTGAAAACATCAGAAAACACGTCACAACTTGTGGACTCAGAGATTTCAGAAAATTTCCACTTCCGAGGTTGTGAATATCACAAGAGGGGCGTTCAAATGGACTCTTTTTGTGAGCACATCTGCCAGCGATGGTGGCTTAATTTGCAGCCATTTTTCCACAGGTTTGTTGACACTTTTGTAGTTCTTTTCACCAAGTGGGAGACAGCTGTCAGACGTTTCCGATATCTCCGACAATTAAAATTAGGAGGACTGACTTAAGCGTTTATTCTGACTTGGTTGATTGTAATTATGGTCTGAACAATGATGTGAATGCTGCATAAAGTGCACTATACTTAGTGTCCACCATTTTATTTGGGTGTCTGAAGTGCCCTCAAAAATTCACACAATGGAACAGGAAAAAAGTGATGTTCATGGCATGTACACTAATTTCTGCTAACAATCCCACAATGCAATGTGTCATATTTGTGAACGCTACACCTGTCAGTAATGAGGCAAAATGATAAGGATAAGTGTCCGAAATCTCAGTTTACTGCTCACTATAGAGTATAGTACTGAGTGTGTGTATTGTGTATGGAGTTATAAATGAGTGAAGCAGGGAGTTGTTTTGGACATTTAAATTGATATAATAAGTGGATAGAACAAGTCAAAATTTATGCTGTGAAAGAGGTATATTAGTCAGAATTGATGAAAATAAGACTTAAATTTTGAAATGTTATTACTTTCAGGTAACTTTAGTGGTTATAGTTAACTGTATTTATGATCGTGCTAATTTAATCAAAAGTTATACATCCAGCTATATTTTTTCCTTTTTGTAATCGCAGCTCTTTGGGGCTTTATGATGTTTTTTTAGTGTACCTCAGTGTGTCTGCCAACTTTGTCACTTTGGATCTTTAGTGTTTCCTCTTCAAAGCTTTCCTATCTGACAAAGCTTGCGATCTGAACAAGGTGTTAGCTCGTCTGTTTTCACAGTAGACATAACCCTGTACTATATAAGTGGTGTATGCCCAGGGGGCCAGTCCTGACGTGGATACAGTGCTGTTAACTCTGTTTACAGCAGCACCCTCTCACTCTTTGACAAATGGGAGCTGAGGTTGATCCCTACCCTTCACGCCACCACCTGCCCCACTCAGCACTTCAATGCCCAGGCAAAAATAGACATGACTTTTTAAAGACAAGCTACCCTTTTACTGCAAGACTGCAGTCCCCACTCTTCTCTCTTCCTCTTTGCTGTATTGATTTTCTGCTAACAAAAAACCCTGTCAGTTTTCTACCCCAACTATGGCAGCAATCCCAGAGTTGGGGTATCTATCTATTGCATTTATATACTGTGCTAGTAGAGCAATTCAGCCCGCCCTCAACGTCAATATATTTGCCTTACACTCAGTCTGAAGTAACAGGAAACAGTGCTTACAGTACATCTACACATCAAAGTTTGGAAAAATGCTCCATCTGAAAACACTCGTCAGACAGAGCAGAAGCGAATGTTTTAGTCTGTTGGGCTGTCAGAGGCAGCCATGTGAGCAGCGGGCTGGAGGCTTGAAGAAAGACAGCTTAGCAGCTGAAGATTTCACCATGCCTGGTTTTCTGAACTTCTCTCATCCCTTGTGATTTCCTACTTTCAGAATTCCAATTTATCCTCAGCCTTGAAGAAAAAAAGAGTTGGGGAAGGAGAAGTTTTATAAGAAATAGATGATTTCTTTGCAGTGGAAGGCTGGTCTTTTTTACTAGTGACACCAAATACTCTATTTTAATTCAGCTTAAGGTATGCTAATACTGGAGGGTAGCTGGTATGTTTTCAAGCCAGATGGTTGTTCATTTATGTTTAAATATTGTGATGTTTAATCTGTTAAAGGAATAGTTCAACATTTTGAGGAATAAATATGTGTTTTCTTGCTGAAAGTTAGATGAGATCGATATCACTCTCACATCACACGTTACACGTTACGCTTAGCTTAATGTAAGCTTAGCATAAAGACTGGAAGCATAGGGAAACAGCTAGACTGGCTCTGTCCACAGACAGCAAAATCTGCTTCCCAACACCTCTAAAGCTCACTAATTAACATGTTGTGTCTCGTTACAGAAAGGCGCTCCGCACGGTCAAGAAATAGTCCTGCACTCCTGTTTTCGGGTTTTGTATAAACAAACAAAATCCTTCAGACAAAGCCAGGGTAGCTGTCCCCCCCTGTTTCCAGCCTTATGCTAAGCTAACCATCTCCTGGCTGTAGCTTCATATTTACTCTACAGATTTGAGAGTGGTATCGATCTTCTCATCTAACGCTTGGTAAAAAAGCAAACAAGCGTATTTCCCAAAATGTCAAAACTATTCTTTTAAATCTACAAACAGAATTATTTTACTAATAATCCTGTGAGTTTGGGTGGTATCTAGAGTCTGCTTGTTCTTTATATCCATTTGTATTTCCTCCAACTGTCCAAAGACTTGGAAGTCCGCCTGATTGAAGGCTCTAAATTGCCCGTGGGTATGACTGTACAGTAAGTGTTAGCGATGTCTGTCTCTGTTAACTCTGTGAGAGACTGGCAACCTGTCCAGGGTGTTTTCCTGCCTTCCATCCAGGGCTTGGAAAGGCTCCAGACTGTTGTACTCCCTGAACAGGAAGAAGCAGGTAAAAAAAAGAACTAAAGAATGAATTTGTTTGTCACACCCGACTTGGACTTTGTATGTGTGCATCAAAATAGGCTTGTACTTGTGCTTATTTTAAGAACTTGTAGTTCAAAGTCTGAATTTATGGAGCCCTTGCAGAGAAAAGGAGAAGCAGAGATTCATATAATGTTGCACTTAATCCTAATAACGTACAGTACTCACTGGAAGAATATATTTTATTTGTCTTTTTAATCTCTTTAAAACACAAACAAAAGTATTTTTAGCATATAGTTCCTGCTAATAGATATTACACCGTGACTTGGAGGCTGCTTTTGATGCAAAAGGAAATCTGTTTTATGCTGCAAGAAAAAAAGGTTGAAGGAAAGCACTTAACCCCCAGCTGTTTTGATGGATCTCTGTTGTGACCAGCAAAGCTACTAGGTGTGAGTTTAAGTGTAGAAGCCGACCATTGATTGGAAAAGAGCACGCAGGTATTTTTAAAAGCAGAAAAAGACAAATGCACAGTGTTGAAGTGGTTAATTCTGGTGTTTTTTTGTTCTCTCTGTCTCCAGGTAGAGCCTCTCTGCATGAGAAAGCCTCCCTACAGATTGACCCAGTGCGCTCTGAGGACCAGGGCTGGTATGAGTGCAGGGTCCTGATGCTGGAGAGACAGTACGACACCTTCCACAACGGCAGCTGGGTGCACCTCACAGTCAATGGTGAGTCACCTGCCAAGTGCCCACGGTGCCTGCTCTCTGACATGGGAACATATGTGTTTGTGGGTGTAAATGGAAAATAAAATAGAAAACCTGCGTCATACACTTAAGCTCCATATGTAATAAACTAATATTTTCTAGAGGACAATTTGAACACCACGCCTCGATCCTGTCAAGGTCAAAAGTACGATCAGAATCAGCTTTATTCACACATACAAGGAATTTGTTTTGGTATTTTGGTGCAAAACAATAAACATAGTAGAAATATAAAGAAAGGTAAAGCAAGTACTGCAGGTCAAGAATAATAAATATAAAATATAAAATTGACAATAAGATATATATGAGAAATAACAATGAATATGTACAATATGACTTAGTTTGTGCAGGGATCTACAATGTGCAAAATAATTCCATGGGAATGTGCAAGTTTACAGTATGAGTATACTGTACTATAAGGGGGGGTTGGGGGGGTATGAGAGTCAGTGTCAGTGGGTGTCATTGTCAGCTGAAATGATGAGTCAATTAATTGATTAGTCGGCTGACAGAAAAGTAATTGGCAACTATTTTGATGATTGATTAATCGTTTCTGTCTTTTTTTTTTAAAGCAAAAACGTTAAACATTTAGTGGTTCCAGCTTCTCAAATGTGAGATTTTGCTGCTTTCTTATTTTGTAAATCATTATAAATTGAATATCTGTGGGTTTCGGACAGGCAGTTGGACAAAACAAGACATTTGAAGTTGGAAATTATGATCGCTATTTCCTGCCTTTTTTATAGAAAAATATGTATTTAGTCAATTATTTTACTTCCCTTTGCTTTAAATGTTTAAATTAACAAATATTTAAAATAATACTCCCCTGTGCTTAGCATAGAAAGTGAAAGGACTGATTAAAAAGGGCATTCTGATGGGCATTTTGGTGAGCAAACTATAGTGACACGCCCCCTAATGTGCTCCTTTTCTCTTTGGTTGAACAGTGTCCTTTTTTTTTACTTATCTTTTTCTAGTAAAAGAAAATTAAGAAAAATAAAGAAACTAATCATAAGTTGCAGCGCTACAAACAGCACACTCGTTCCTCTGTGGGTTGACTCCCTGGTCCAGTTGTCTGTTGGTGATGGTTTATGGTTTCCTAGGTTTTTACCAGGCACATTTCAATGAGTGGCCGTTAGTTTTAGATTATTCCTGCAGCTCATCTTCAAAAGACCCTGGGTAAAAAGGGATGAGAGGCTGGTTAGAAGAGAATTGATTGTGGTCTGTTTAAGACGGTTCCGGCTGTGATAGTCTGAGAGCTATCAAACTGATGACCAGGCGGAATAAAAATCCGCACCTTTGCATTTCCCAGGAATGCCCCAGTGGCTTAGAGAATCCTATGTGAAGTGTGTCTTCACATTGTTGCAGAGCACCAGAGACTACAGAGACAATGATGCCTTTGTGGTTTTTTAAGCCCTGTATCTGTTTCATGTGAGGAATGCTTTTTAGACAGAAATTATATTAAGCTGCTTCATATGTTTTGCAGTAGATGTTACTGAATAAATGCTGTTTGCAGGTGCACGATGCAGCAAAGATGCAGTAAAGTAAATGCAGTGAATTCATGTAGTATTATTGCATTCCTTGTATTTCTTAGTTGGCTTTTCTGTAACTGGTTAATATGAGTGGGTGAATATCTCCTAAACAGGTGTTTGAAAAGAAAAGTTCAGGTCAGAAAGTGGTGATTTTCTTGTATTAAAGCTTCACAGGTCTCTAACTTTAGAAAGCTGTAATCCTCTGTGTTGTTAGAGCGAGACTTTGCAAGCAAAGTACTGTCAAGCTCATTCACATGTATATTTTTGGCGCTTATGAGTGCTGTGTGAAACTCATGCATATTCAATTTGATCATGCATATGTTTTACAAGAGTATTTGAATAATGATTACAATGCTCTATATGCGAAATACTGTGTAAAGAACCATTTATAAAGTCCATTGCGTGGCATAATCACTTTGGAATGAAAAATGCTGATCTGTTTAAATGCTTATTATCAATGCAGAACATAATGTTTTCTTTTGTGTGTATTTGTGTGTCGGGGTGTGTTAGTACACCACAACATTGCAAATTACTTTCTGCACTGTGTTCTGTGTATAGTGCATTACATCAACATTGACATGAGAGCATCTCATTGTGTGTGTTTGTATGTTGCTAAATGTCTCTGTCTGCTGGTTGTAGTTGAAGAGTGAATAGGTCATACACTGCTGTCACCTGCACACTCTCGTGATGTTTGGAGTTTGTGAACGTCTGTGGGTGTATGTGTGTGTATCAATGTTTTGTTGTGTAGGCATACTGCATCTCTGTAGCTTGCCTCATCAGTATTCACTCTTAACTTCAACTGCTCCCTCCCTCCCTCTTCTGCTGCTCTCTACTCCTGTCAGGCCTTTCAACAGAAACTGAGCTCTTTGGGCTGTAGCAGAACTAATAATATCCCTGAATGTCATATGTATTTGGCATATTAAGTGATGGCATTTTACATGATCTCATGTATGTAATGTGTCTAGCTATAGAGATGCAGTAAGCCTGAACTACATACATTCATGTGTTTGGGGTAGATGTGTTTAACTGGTACAAATATTTTGTTTTTCTGGGGCTGTCATTTGAATTTAAGGACAGACATTCATGGAAATACCAAAAGCAGCAGTTGTTCCAGAGTCTAGATATCCAAAAAGGGAATTCATATGAAGACTTTATGCTACTGTTGTCCTCTAAATGGGTGTCTGTGAGGGAAGCAGGTGCCATTTTCGTCTGGCCTCCACACAGACACTAAGGGCACCCATTTCCTTTGGCTGTTGGTATTTGCATACACTCCTCCTTTGGGTTCCTGTTTGCTGGCCTTAACTTCCTGCCAAGCGGACAGGGAATTCGTGCCCACTCAGTGGCAGGTGTCAGATGGCAAGGCCTTGTGCCCGAAAAAGACACTAAGGCCACTCTCTCTCTCTGCCCTCCCTCCTCCTGCTCCTCTCTAGTCTTGTCTCCCCTGTCCTTCCCTTCTCTGTACTTTTCAAGCATCAGCAAGCTTTTCAGAGATCAAATGCACCAGCGCACCAGCATTTTCACATGATTTTAAGTTAACCATCTACACTGAAACAAAAAAACACAGACCCTGCTACAGTGTCACTGGGTTACTGATGGGCTGGCATTTAGGACCCATTTGGTTGACCCAACTGGGGCCCAAATGCTAGCTCATTTGTCCACCAGCTCTATATATTCCCAATGTGTGTCTGTCCTTGTCAGTCACTTAATGGGCCCATTGTGGCTATAAGTGGAGCCCATGTGAACAATCATAAGTGGACTTTTTTTTCCTTCGCAATTACTCACATGAGCCCAAATGTCAGCCCAATAGGAACCAATGTGTGGCCTACTTGGACAAATAGACTCTTAAGCACTCTTTTCCAAAAAGAAAGAAAAAGATGCATTTGGCATTTATCTGCATTGTATTATTAATATCAGCCCAGTAATGGTCCAACCCGACAGACATGGACATAAAAATCGTGATGTGCCTCATGACATCTTGACAAAAGTCACTAGCATACAAGATTTTTTTGATTTGAAATATTCTACGACATGTTCTATGACATTGACCCAGAGGAGCATAGAGCGCTCTTCCTCACACAGCTGTAAACACAGGTGTGGTCAGAAGTGTTATCTGTTGCACCTGTAACCACACCCAACAGTGATGTCACAGTGTACTGACACACCCTGGAGTACATTTCATTACACTTCAACAACCACTAGGATTGCATCCCTGAGTTGCCAGACAACCTTCGTCAAGTATAACAATATCTCATAATCAATAAACTATTAAATATTATAAAATATATTTTACACTCAGTATTCACTCAGACACTTAGATTAAAAAATGCAAATTTTGTGCATTTTATAATAAATAGGGGGCCATTTCGGACACAGCCTATTGCTGCATTCATGTCACATCGGCGTTGTCATAATTACGAGTTTGCGACTTGTAAACAGCGTTCACATCAACCGTTCCGAGTTGTACTGACAAAGTCTTTTATGAAAGCTCAGATATATTTTGATATATATATACTCGGCCCTTACTAATATGAAAGTGCCTGAAAACAACAAATATGGATGCCTCACATCAGCAACGGGTTCGTTCAATGTAATTAAAAACAGGCAGAGCCCACCTTCACCGCTGAGTGAAGATGGACGTGCTTAAACATAAGTTGTTGGCGTTGTCATTGGAACAGTGAAGTTAGTGGGAAAGCTATGATTGGTTGGCATAGTGTGTACTCTATGATTGCTTAATGTAACACAGTGACCATCTCAAAACACAACAATAGTGCAGTCTGATCCCACCATAAGAGAAAGGTAGGATGTGAGTGTGTCAGTGAGAAGTCTTTTTCTTCTCTTAATTACACAATATTATAATCCAGATTCTGTGGAGTACCTTGAGTATGCTGACATAAGAAGAGGAAAGTACCTCTTTCTTCTCTCTGCAACAGTTTACACTGAAACACACATTACACGTTTGAGGCTCATGATGTGAAATCAATGAAAAATGTGTACTCTGTGTAACTGTATTCTCTTAGGAGCATGGACAAGAAAAGAAAAACCAAGCGAGGAAATAAAATGATGCAGACACACTCTTGAGTTAGTGAGCAAATAACAGCGAAGGTAAGCCTTCAAAGAACTGACCAAACCCTGCATCTGAGCATCCAGGCCATCTGCTGATTTGCTGTGTGGTCTACAAAGAACAGTGGGAGTGCAGAATCTTCAAGCATTTTTTAATGTATATAATTGATGAAGAGCTGAAGTAAGTAGGGTGAGAATGTGATGCTCAACTTACTTTTTTTGTAGAGCAATTCCCAGGTTTCCCAGCCATGACACTTCGTCTGTGACAAGCTGTACCTGATGGCGAGGAACAACTCCCAGGTTGACCAATGTACCTGCTGTTGTCAACGCAATGTGTGCCACCTATTTCCTGTCAACTGATGCTTGATCCCTTGATAAAAATCTGAATTAGGATTAGAATTATTAATAGCACTTACAGTGGAGGAAGAAGTACTCAGATCCTTTAGTTAAGTAAAAGTACCAACACCACAATGTAGAAATACTAATACTAAAAAAATAAGTCCTGCATTTAAAATTCTACTTATTATCAGCTAAATGTATTTAAAGTATTAATAGTAAA
Organism: Siniperca chuatsi; assembly: GCF_020085105.1. Classification (NCBI taxonomy): domain Eukaryota; kingdom Metazoa; phylum Chordata; class Actinopteri; order Centrarchiformes; family Sinipercidae; genus Siniperca; species Siniperca chuatsi. Next base: position 21,146,973 of record NC_058048.1, read on the forward strand.
AGTACTCATTCTACAGAAAATCAGTCCATGTGTCTGATTACATTAATAATACTGATGGGGAAATGTCTCTTACTGTTAACAGCTCATAGACATCTGAAATGTGACAATGGGCCCCAACTAGACACAGCTTTTATAGAAGAAGTCACAAGCCAAAAAGGTTGGCATCCACTGGTCTTTAACAATGAATTTTATTTTAGAAGCTTAACATACGTTTTTATGTAAAAACATGTAAAAGTAACTTGTAACTAAAGTTGTCAAATAAATGTAGTGGACCAGGTATCTCGAAATTGTACTTAAGTACATTACTTGAGTAAAGATACTTAGATTTACATTCCATCACTGAGAACTTCCATGTAAGAGGAGGATGTAGGTATGGGCAGTACAGGATGAGTGGTTGAATGATTTGGATTGGTCAAATCTACCAATGAGCATCTATAAAGTGAAGCAACTGCACAAGGTTTCCCCTTGATAACTAAAATGATGCATCATGATCTATTAATGTAGCTGCTGACCCATCATCTACACGGGATACATAAAACAGTCATGCATTTTATTAGAGTCTCCATTAATCTACTGTATCATATAATGTAATGAGTGTTAGAGAGTGAGAGGGCAGTATGGACAGGCAGATGTCTAAATGTGCTAATTGGGCGATTTGTTTACTCCACGCCAGGTGCTTGTGTGCAGTCTGAAGCATGGCAGCACTCCCAGCGGCAAGCAGTGACCCACTTGTATGGTGGTGCCTTTTTTCTCTTTAACTAAACACAGCACCACTATTTATAATTAAAATATTATGTTGAAACACTGAAAGCAGCTGGCCGAGGAAACTACTGTTTATTGGCCTGCAGTAGGTGGCGAAGAGCTCCCTTGTGGCTGTTAGTGAAGTTCAGAAACATCAGGTGGAAACGCAGTGATGTCACTAAGTGGTTTCTTTAGGTTTTCTGGCTGTTTCCGAAAACTGTGGCATCACCTGCTGTCTGAGCAACTTCTGTCCAAGAGTATTCTTCTTCCAATTTTCCTAAGAGACCATCCTCCCTCACCCCTTAAATGTACAATTGTTTCACGTGTACTGGGAATGGACCAAACCATGAATGTGAGATTTGAATGCTGCCAGTCAGCCTCGCTGTCAATTTGTCTCACTGGACAACTATCGTACTACAACAAAAAAAAATCCCGTGTGGCCCCAAAAGCATTTTCCCATAGCACACCAGACTGTCAAATTTGTATTTGTAAACCATAGAGGTTTTATATTTGTAAAACGTTCCCAGGCTTTTTTTTTATGTGCATGATGTCATCCCAATGTAAAGTCTGTGGTCCAAGCAGGACCACACGAGCAATTTTTATTCAAATGGACGCCATCTTGGAGTCCAGTTCTTATAATGCAGCCATGGCCAGAAGTCTTTTTTCAAAGTATGTGATTAAATATAAGTGATGTGTAATTTCTGCTTACATCATTTTACCCATTTTAACAGCAGAAGAAAGAGAGGGGTTGGTAAATTGAATCCAAGATCAAGAGTAAACAGCCATGCTAACGGCTCTTGAGTTGCTTTGAGCAGAATGCTCAACACCAGCATTCTAACATGTGTACCATGCATTCTAATGTTTACCATGTTCACCATCTTAGTTTAGTGTGCTAGCATGCTAAAATTTGCTAATGTCCTTAGGTTTGCAGGTCTGTGGTCATGAACCACCATAATTAAAATTTTATAGCATAATTTTCTCTTTCTCCACAGCCCCACCTTCATTTACAGCGACACCGCCACAGTATGTGGAGGCGAAGGAAGGGGGAAGCACTCTGCTTAGCTGCTCTGCCCAGGGAAATCCAAAACCAATGATCAGCTGGCTGAGGGAGGGGGAGGAGCTCGCAACCAACGCAAAATATTCGGTAAGAATAAAAATAAATAATGGGCATAATTCAGATTTCTGATTGTGTACAAATATAGAAGCAGGGTTTGTGCACAGATGGTGTCATCCACTGAGTCCATCTGTACTGGAAGTATGTTATGGGCTGTATCTCACTCAGGCTAATATCAGTCTGTTCTGTTGTTGTGCTGCAAAAAGATCAATTTTTTTGTGATAAAACCTCTGTCACAGGCTTCAGTCTTTGATATTTGTGGTGCTGAGGCATTAGTTGATGATATGCCACAGGCCAAAAAACAATAAAACATGCACTACTGAGTTAACAGGTAAGAATACATTCTAAATTTGAGTATATCTTACATTTAAAACATATTGAATAAATGTTTTTAGTTGACAACAAGTAAAAGTTGCGGACATTTGATTGATTTATGATGACAGTCAATGGTCGTAGCGGCAAGACTGTCAGTCAGGCTCTTCCTGCTTCTCAGTAAAAATGAACTCCACCTTGAATCACTTTAACAATGTTAAGAACAGCTATTGGCAGCATACCTCACATTTCTGAGCCCTCTTTGTTGTGTGGTGATGCGAGATATTTATTCCTGTGGATAAACTCCCAAAAGTCGAAAGTCTGATGTCATGACAAGATATTTCTGGCACCGCCTCGGTGTGGTTTGATAGCAGCGAAATGTCTCAGCGTCATAAACCGTCAACAATAAACATCAGGTTTTTGTTGTTACTCGCACAGAATCAAACACATTTAACACACCTTTCCATTATAGATGACTCAGAAACCACAAAAGCTTCAACAGACGATGATGCACTGCAGCCACATGATGTTGCGTCTTGAGTAAAAGGTGCAAATGTCACTTTTTCTCAAGTGGAGAAACCTTTGCTCCCTTGCTCTCACTATACTATCACAAGCACCACTTACATGTATAACTGGAGAGAGTACTTGAATGCAACAAGTTCACATTGGTACTCTAGTGATTGTCAGGAGCCAAACTTTGCAAAAGTGGGAATTAGACGTAGGCAAAGGAGGTCAAGGTACACAGAAAAATAAATCACAGCAGCTCCTTACAAAACAAACTGCTGGAATGCTTTGAACATAACAGGTTGTTGAGCAGTGAAGGGCATTCTTTATACTGCTTGTAATTGTTTTTGGAACTTTTTCAAAGGTGGATGCCTCCTTCCTTTTATGCATGCCTTCACATTCTCATAGGTCACTGATATTGCAGTCTGCTGCAGGCGCTATCAACTCTTTACAGCTGCCTGTGTGATACAGGAAGTGACAGGAGCAGACATGAGTGTCTGTTACAGGGCCTCTTCCCCTTTTTCTTTCATTTTACCCTTTTTACCCACCATCTCTCCCCCCAGTCAACTCAGTAAATGATTAGACAACATGCTGATGCATTATTAATCTCCTTCTTCTGCATCAATATTACATTAGTCCTAATATGAATGTTACACTAAAAATGAAAATTGCTAGTGAGAACCAAATGCCATACTTCACTAGCTTCACCGTTATATAAAAAGCAGTGCATTTATCAGCTTTCTTCATCCATTTGGCTGTTTCAAGTGTATGTTCAAGCAAAAACCTCAGACTTGGGAAAATATCTTCTTGTGATGAGAAGGGAGCCAAGTGTGTGTGTGTGTGTGTGTGTGTGTGTGTGTGTGTGTGTGAGCAAGCGTGAGGGTATATTTGCTCACCCACATGCTCAGATCCATGGAGACGTCATGGAGAAAGGCAGGAATGTGACAGACAGGGTTAGAGAGGTGGAGGAATCCTCCTCCTCCTCCTCCTCTCTTTACTTCATTACTTTATTTATTTGCACAGAAAAAAAGCATCATAAAACAAAGATACTAAACAAAACTTTTTTGCAGGAGAGGACAGAAACCTAGGGTGGGATAATCAGGGTCTTTCCCAAAGTAGTCAAATCACAAGCAAAGAAAAAGCAAGCAGGAAAACAACAGCAGACTTATATCAGTCTCTCTGGATGTGTCAGTGAAGTGCATGTGACAGAAATTGAGATTCTGCCTTCATCTCAGCGTCACCTTATCTACTGCTTCTTCTTTCCTCTGTCCTCTTTCCCCCCTCCTCTGCTGCCGACTTCCTCCTCCTCCTTTTCTTTAATCTTCTCCCCCTCACCTTGGACTGAGTACAGCTATGGCACAGAAAGTATTGGAATGGACTGATGCCCATTGCATATCATCAGATCCTGTTAACTTGACCGTCTTGGAAGTCTGCTACAATCACTACTGCATGTGCTGCCTGTGCTGTAGGAGTGTAATGATTTGATCCAACAGTGATTTGATTTTGATAGATTCAGTGCAACGTAGCATCCCAGGATTAAAAAAAGAACAGTGTTCAGACAGAACGCAAGGTGAATTTTAAAGGAGACGTGATTGCACACAGAGTTAATGGTAATATGCCATTTGACACAAACTCGCCCAGGCCGTCCGCACAAGTTGAAACAAAACATTTGCGCGGATCCCGTGGTTCAGTCTTCTTCCTAAACATACAGAGATGAGAGGAAAAAGGAGAGACTTTTTTCTGAAATTCTAAGCTCTGAGATAGGTCAGAGGCTGAGTAGAAACTAAAACACACACACAGACACACTCCCACACACACCGTTGGTGCCTACGTTGCAAGCTATCTTACAGCTAACGTCTGTGTAGTTGGTACATTGGATGTTTGGGGCCAATCAACACGAACTGTGTGGTCCAGCGGTCAAATTTTGCATGAATGATGTGACGGTGAAGACCCACTGAGCACGGTGCAACGTGAAGTTCGCCCACATTCATTTTTTATGGGACACGAACAAATGGCTTTGCAAGGCATTGTGGGTTTCCAGGCAATGCAGGACTGACCAGCAATGTGAAAAAATGGGGGGGTTGAAAGTTGAAAAAATGTAATTTTATGCACATTTATGCAGTATTTTGCCAAAACAAACCTGACAACAACAAAAAACTATGCAGTGGTGGGTCATGAAGTTTAGTTACACCTGCTGTGTAAACATGTCTGTGAGGGGGAAGATCATAATTGTACTTTCTGGGACCCCTGGCCTCCAGGATTACAAATACAAACTAAAACAAAGTGCTACTTGGCACAATGTCATGTAAACTGTTGGAGAAAGAGCAGGCTGCTTACTTATTTATGTTTGAGCAAGCTACTTGCTAGCTGATTTGTTCGTTACCATGAGGCGAAAATCCGCTTTGCTTTCTGTCTGAACACAACTTTTACATTTTACCTTTACAGCTCTACATTTATGAATTCTATAAAAGAATCAACAGTAATCAAACACACAATATCTCAGTGAGAGGCTCTAATTTTTAAGGCATAACATGAGCCTCAAGTGACAGCCGCTCAGTAAAAGTTACTGGTATGTGAAGGATGCTGAACAAGAACAGAACAGTAGTCGGTGCAAGCATGTAATTAATATAAAGGCAATTTTAATCAGTTTTAATCGCTTTCAACTTTTTTATCAATACAAATGGCTTTCCAAATCTCAAATCGATGCTTCACAACACATCAATGTTTAGTTGACACTTCTAGCTGTCAGCACGCCACATGTCATATGTTACAGCAGTGATGCACAGTGTTATCTTGTGATAGACAATCTGAGCGATGATGATTCAGTTTGCCAGCAGACTGACAGAAGTTAAATGTTGCTTGGATTGATCTACTAGTAGCATCTCTTGGCTATAAAACATTTGAAAGACAGATGAATAGGAATAATTCTGCAGGCGTAGCAGATTCCCCACTCAGCTGCATGAATGGACAGACTACAGCTGTGTGTGACTTGAATGGACAGAGCCTCTCGCAACCTGTTGCATAATTTATGAGGGTGTTTCTATTAGGTTTGGTTAATGTGTTTCTTCACCACTTATTGGTTCTCATCAGTGGCTGCACACAGGGACACGCAGCAACACAGAGTTAGATGTTTCCAAGGTTACCAGATGCAGGAATCAGACCTGGAGTTAATTAAAGCATGACACATTCATGACTTTTTAGTGTTTGATGTATTTTCTTTAGAGTAGACTCTCACCATGAACTTACTTCAAGAGTGGGGGGGGGTGTTATGTATCTATAACTAAGTACATTTACCATTTAAGTACAAATTTGAGGTATTTGTACTATTTTATGCCACTTAGCTTCTACTCCACTACATTTCAGAGTCAAATATTGTACTTTTTACTGCACTACATTTGACAGCAATTAAGATTTTACTTGCAAAACATATGAAGCTTTTTTAAAATCTGATGTTAGAGAAACTATCAGTTTATTTATCAGTATATAAAATTTGAGCTGAATTGATTTGTCGATAATTAAATTTGATTATTTTTCGGCATTTCTGCTTTATTTGATAGTCACGGTAGAGAGAGACAGGAAAGGCAGGGGAGAGAGAGGGGATGACATGCAGCAACGGTTTCGAACCCAGGCCGCTGCGGTGAGGACTCAGGTGGACAAGGTCAGCTACCGGGGTGCCCCCATCATTTAGTCGATTGACAGAAATTTTTTAATAAGTGTTCAATTGTTAAAAGGTCATTTTTCAAGCAACAACTACAAACTATCTATGGTTCCAGCTTCTCAAATGTGAGAATTTGCTGCTTGTCCTTGTTTTAAAATCATTTTGGGCTGTTGGTTGGACAAAACAATTGGAAGATGTCACTTTGGGCTCTGGGACATTGTGATGAGCACTTTTCACTATTTTCTGACATCTGACAGACTAATCTATTAATTGATTAATCATGAAAAAAATGATCAGCTGATTGATCGATAATGAAAATAATCATTAGGTGCAGACCTAAAAAATATGAGTAGTTAAAAATCTGCTTTACCTGAGTCAACTACAACAGTAAAATAATGCTTACACATTAATACATCAGTAAGAATAATCTAATGGTATAATATAATAGTATAACACTCAAAGTGGCCATTTTCTGCATTAAGTACTTTTACTTTTGATACGTTAAGAACATTTTGCTAATAATTCTAATGTACTTTTACTAAGTAACGTTTTCAATTTAGGACTTTTAATGGAGAATTTTTGTAGTGTGGTATTGCTGCTTTAACTTTTACTGAGTTATGGCTGCAACTAACAGTTTTCAGTATCAATTAATCTACCAATTATTTTCTTGATTAATCGATTATGTGTTTCTAGCTTATAAAATGTCAGAAAATAGTGAAAAATGCCAATTGCAATTTCCCAGAGTCCAAGGTGACGTCTTCATATTGCGTATTATGTCTGACCAACAGTCCAAACTCAAAAATATTCAATTTACTAAGAAAACTAGCAAATATGCACATTCACAAGCTGGAACCAGTGAGGTCTGGACATTTTTGCTTAGAAAATAACAATGATTATTCAATTACCAAAATTGGTGCTGATTTTTGAGTCAACTAATCTGAATATCTCCTCCACCACTGTCAACCTGAAACATGACTTGCAGCACTTGCTGTTTATAATAATAATAAAGATATTAATAAACTTATCAAAACAAAGTACAAAGTGCTTCAGAGAGAAAGAAATAAAATACCATACTTAATGATAAAATACATAAAAACCAATAAAATAAACAGCTCAGGTAAGATCAGGATATGCTTTCCGATAAAAATGCAGACTCAGACAACCTAATTTCTTCGGGCAAGTTGGTCCAGAGCTTCGGGCCCTGATGGCAACAGCTCTGTCCCCCTTTGTTTTCATCACATTATTTATCACATTATTTTAATGTTTTGCGTCAGCGGTCGGATGTTTATCTGTTTCTCCTGCGTGTAACCACAGGTACATGATGGCAGTCTAACCATCCTTGGCATCACTAGAGATGACAGAGGGGCGTACACATGCCGAGCCTACAGTGACCAGGGAGAAGTGCTCCACACCACCCGTCTGCTGGTTCAAGGTACTGGATCCATAAATTTAGCACACTGTACTGTAGCAAGGGCCCTACATAGGAGTTTATTAATAATTGTTGTTAAAAAATATATTTGCACTAGATTTTGAAAAAGTTAAACATGTTTTCAACCCTTTTGTACCTGCAGCCAAATATTGAATTTGCATCACTAAAGTAGTTAAGTTTCATTATTTATACTTGAAGGCATTTACTGTAGTAGCATTTAAAAGCAAAGCCATGCAACTCTCTGGTGTGCTGATGTATGTAACATACCTTCTGAGTCTGTACCAGTAAGTCAATAGCTCAGTCTGGGGCCTCTGTGTGTTCATGTGTGCGTGCTCTTGTGCACAGCCATGTGTGTACAACAGGATCTGTCTGTGAGGACGTCACTGTCTGTCTCCGGTCCATTAACCAGGCTCTCTGCTAGACACAGATCAGATAGATGGTTGCGATGCTATCCTCCAGTTCTCTCGGTCTCCTGATACAGCAGGGTGGGAGGAGAGTTAACAGTGTGTATTTAACAAGAAACTAAGCATCTTGCTTTTATGGTAGAGTTAGCGTAAGGTCTATTTTAACGCGAACAAAGCAGAGGAATTACTCTCCTCTTTGTTCCCAGTATAGTAAATGTATGTGCACACTCACTGCAAACACACATTAAAAAATCACTGTGTTGTAACCGAGTGAATAGTGTAACCAGTGGCGCGTGTGATGCAACTGCATTAAGTCTGCAGGCCTCCAGTGGACCTGTTAATACTACAATACCTGTTCTTTCAACCACAACACACTGCAGCAGCGGTGGTTCAGTTGTGGACTTCTTACTTTCCATGTGAAAGGCAAAACAGGACATCACTACCTGTACATTCAGCTTCTGCATAGAAGAACACCTGACAATATAAAGCAGACTATACAAGAGCCCTGAAATTAAAACTAAAATATGACCAAACCTAATGATGAATTCTGATCAATCTGTAAACTGCTGTTGCCTTACAGTCATATTGTATTAGCTATCACTTAATATTTCTTTGTGTATTGGACCAGTATAGGCAGTGTTGTAAATCAATGAGAAGGATACCTTTATTGTATGAGTACTACGGCCACTGGAAAAAATATCTCAAATTTCAAGATTAAAGTCAGAATTTTACATGAATAAAAATTCATATTACTTCGAACATAAAGTTGTAATATTATGAGAGAAAAAGAGTCATGATATTATGTGAGTAAAATTACAGTATTACCAGAAAAAAGTGATAGGGTCTGTTCTCCGAGCAAAAATAACCAAGTCTCTGTGGGGAAGGATAGTTTGTTTATGTACATTGGAAAACATGCTGAAAATATTAGACCAAAATAAATCTAGCACTGGACACTCCCAAAATAAATGTAACAGGGTTCTTTCTTTAGTTTTGCATCTATCGCAAAATTGAGAAACAGACGGATAAAATTTCAGTTATAAGACTTTGAATAATTTAACCCATAAAAGTTGTTATTATTGTAGGGTTACTTGATTTGATTGCACGTATGTTGTAAGATGTTTCTGTTATTTTGTCCACCCCTATTCACAGAGCTCTCACCTGCCATATGTGAAGCTGAGGCTTATATCTCAGTCACTGCAATAACCTTGTTAACCTCTGTCATATAAATACCAGAATAATGATGCGCACAAACAGTGTCACGTTTCACTTCATAAATCCTTATTTAAATGTATGAAATACTTAAGTAAAACTATAGAAAACCACAATTAGGTGGTAATAACAAAACCACAAAAATATTTGGTACAAATATTTGAGTTTGGTTGAACATTGGCATGAAAAGCATTGTGAAATAAAATGCGGGATATGATTAGGACTCATACCCAGAGCAATAACAAGCAGATATCTGAGGAGTCATGATTCTCACTTCCATGATCTGTTTTTAATTGTTATGTGAGACGCCCGCACAGTGCCGTCAGTAGTCCCACCTGATGCATAAAGCTGTGCACGCTGAGAGGAAAATAACCAGGAAGCTTGTATCTGGGCCCACTCATAAAAGACAGCTTACCTTTCATGGCTTCTGCTGTTTTATTCAGAGTTAGGAACAAACCTAGAGTACCTCGGGGGATGAAAAGGTTACAATGTGAAGCATGCATAAGCTTCAACACTGACTACTATTAAGGTTACAATAGCTGCCTGCTCAATGTATTTTACATCGGAGTGTGGTGATATATTGTAAATAATACATAGTGTGTGCTCTTTCTCACCCTGTTACTGAAAAAAATGTCGACAATCCCAAAGTGGAAGCAGAGTAGGCCTGCATATGGTTAAATCGGATTTTTTTATGATTTAATGCTACTTTTTAATGGTCTTCTCCACCATTTGATAGACACTAGTGTAAATTGTGATATCTTGTTGAAAATGTGTTGTACTTAACTTGAGTCAGCCATCTCTGGCACTTAAAGAATGTCAGCCTAAAAAAAATCCCCAGGGTGCACTGCGATTTTTAAAAGAAAAGCTGAATATGTTTTCTGATTAGTAATCGTCAATAGGATAAAATCTGATATCATTCTATCGTGTATTTGTTGAAATTTTAGTTTAATTTGTCTGACATTTTTTAATGTGTAAATATAAGTACAGTCATGGGATACACCACTGGATGAGGTAAATCCAGGGTGATACTTATAATTTTTGAAAACCATAAAAACTGTAAGAGATGAGCAGGTTTGATCTAGTTTTACAAAGAATGGACTGCATATTATATGCCTTTTTGTTATTTTTATATGACCAATAGTTCTTTTTTATGTTGTGTATTCATCTTTTAAATGTTAAAACACGTATGTGTGAATAAAAAGTATTCTATTTCACTTTAATGGAGACAGATGTGGGCAAAGATTTGGTAAATGAACATTTCAACCATTTGGTTCTTAATTTAAAAAAAAAACTGTGTAGTCAATTGAAAAAAAAGTTTTTGTAGTTGCTGCCTAAAGGCAGGATAGGACCATTAAAGCGGCTAGAAAATGTATTTTTATAATAACAATTGATCAAATGACTATGTGTAATGTGAAAGGAGTCACTCAGATAATTATCACTTGACTCTGAAGTTCCCCTCAGCTCTGTGGAGCTTTTTAGTGTCTTTCAGCTCATTGTTTTGGTTTTACGGCCCACGACCTTGTTTCAGTTTTGGTTCAGTCTCACCGCTCTCGGACACAGCAGGGCTGTTTTCGTGGAAAATTCTCTAAAACCCTCTGTACACTACCTGCTCAGCACCAAACAGCAGACAGACACAGTTAACAACTAGCTGGTGAACATAGTGGAGAATTTAGCAGCTGAAGAGCCAGATATTTCCCTCAGGAGTTGGTGGAGTCCAAAGACGGAGCTAAAAAGAGAGTGAATGTTGGACTTATATTCACCAGGTGGCCGGACACATGACTCTGAATGATTGCTAATGTTGCATGTGTGAATAAGCTTCTGTTTGCTAACACATTTGTGGTATCAACATGAAGAGGGTAATAATATGTTAGTTTTGTGTTCAAAGCTTATTTATTGCAGGGTTCAAATAGTAGACTGTTCTGTCACAGGTGCACAACAAACTAAAACACTTGTTTCTGTTTCTCCCAGGGCCTCCATACATCGTCTCTCCACCAGAAAACGTCACTGTCAACATATCCCAGAATGCACTCTTCACCTGCCAAGCGGAGGCGTATCCTGGCAACCTGACCTACACCTGGTACTGGGAAGAGGACAACGTCTACTTCAAGAAGTAAAGTTATGATCAAGTTCACTTCTGTACTGTAGCTGCAGGAACTCTCTGTAGGGAAACATATTAGTTAAATCATCAACATGCAGGCTTTATAAGGTTTTTACCTTGAAGCTTTTTGACAGTGACATTGTGTGTCTCTGAGCCCTTTCCTGTGCTGTATTTTGAGAGCGTGTCTATATGTGTGTGTGTGTGTGTGTGCCAGTGCCCTGTCCTACTGAGGCCCTAGAGGCAGTAAGAGAGGGCCTGGTGGGGGTCTGTCTGGACAGTGCCAGGCGAGTTAGTGCGCTCTGATGACAATATCACATGACTCAGGCCTTGTGTCATCATATGCCTCTCATGCAGTGATGATCTGAAGCATAGCCAGGACCTCTGCGGGCTCCCCAGAGCAGGTCTTTAGAGTCTGAGAGGTTTTTTTTTACAGCGAGCGAGTGACAGACAGAACAAGTGGGAAAGAAGAACAAGTGAATGGGAGTTTTTCTTTCACAGAGGAAGTGCACTGAAGTGTCCAATCTAATTTTAAACAGCTTTCATGGCATCAGTCTTGATTTTTTTTTAGGATAGGGAAGATTTACTTGAGAGACTATAAAGGTTTGCAAGTAATTACTATCGGAGGAGTAGTTTAAGAAGTAGTAACATATCTATACTTAATGTGTGTATGTTACATATACTGCACATATAGTTCACACATAATTTCTTTCCCACAAATATTTGCACAGTTCACTTATATAGTATAGTATAGTATATACATATATATCCTAGATCCTAAAACACACTAAAAGCATGAGGTAGTATATGACATTATCTTATTTTATCTTGTCAATTGTCAATAAATCATTAACTAATACTTTACAGATCATTTATAAGCATTTAATAGGTACAACAGTTGGGTTACGAAGTTGTGAAACGTTGCTTTCCAGTAATAATGCAATTATGCATGTTGGTTATCCATTAATAAATGCTTAGGTTATTCATATTAATGGCCTATAACTGATCTGTAATCCCCATTAATAAAGCCATTAGTTACAATGTATAAGCCCTTAATAAAAGGGGGTTGTATTAGAAACCATTTTATTTAAAGACATATTGAGCTTCAATTCTGTTGCATGACAAAATGTTGAATTATTTCTCTGTGTGGACAAGGACAGCAGCGCCATCATTAATGTGTTTAAATGGTGTCAAGGGGGTAAACATGAAGGATGTACCATTTGGGCGATTATGGCAATTAGCAGATTTATTTGAATGTCCTGCTCTGTACTGTCTGTTCTTTCGATCCTTCTCAGAGCCGGCTGCTGTTTGACTCTCTGCTGCTCTCTTATGGCACCTTGATGTAATTCAGCAAAAAAAAAAAAATAGATGTGTGCTCTGTCCTGTTGGTGTAACACGGTCTGACAAAACGTCTGTGTCTTCTTGCAGTGATCTGAAGCTCCGAGTGCGCATTCTCATTGATGGCACCCTTATCATCTTCCGGGTCAAGCCGGAGGATGCTGGGAAATACACCTGCAGTCCGAGCAACAGCCTCGGTATCTCGCCCTCGGCATCAGCCTACCTGACTGTTCAGTGTGAGTGTTACCATAGCAACAAAGTGGAGGGGGAGGGGCGGGGAGACGGTACAGCGAGCTGTGTGAGGAGAAGGGAACAGCAGCAGCAGTATGGAGGCTGCTTGTGTTAGAGGCTATACCACTATAATGCAAAGTAACCTTCTTGAATTTCAAGGTCTGTCATGACAGCGCGGTAGCACAGTTCGCCCCTCGTCATTTTAACTGAGCCTCTCTGACCGTTTTCATGTTCTTAGTGGATTTTAATAATAGAATCATTATCTATTTTGACTCCAGCCTCATTCCTTTGCACAAAGATGGAGACGGCCTCGTCCTCCATTTTTCCTGGTCTCTTTTGAATCCGGCTCCCCCTAAATGAAATGGTGACCTTCCTGTTCCATCAGCTCTGACCGATGAGAGAGAAACTCCACTCCTGGCCATCTGACGTTACATCGTCAGCCCTCGTGTGTTGAGCTAATTTGCTCCCAAGTTGCTGCTGGTCATTGATTACTGTGCTACAGTATGAGAGAGAGCCAGGGGATTCACAGCACTGCAGGCACTGATTTCATCACTGGCCTCAAATACAGCAGACCATAATTAAACCAGTGTCCTGGATGCTTCATGCAAAACATACTCTGGGCCTGTATTTATCAAGTATCTCAGAATCACTCCCAGGAATTGTGCTGAAAGTTAACCTAGGACTAAAAATACTTGAGACTTGAGAGTAATTTGTTAAGCGTCCTACACTTTCTTTCAGCAAAGAGAACTTCTCCTCGCTGTTGTATGACACTCAGAGCTGCAAAGTAGAAATTATAATGACATGTAGTTTTCTGACAGTTGCGGTTTGAAATATTAAACAAAAATAAAAATGCTGAAAATAGCACCACTTTTTTATGTGTAGGTTTCATGTGTATAGGCAAATATAGTATCTTATCAAGATCACAAATGCAAAAATATGATGACAAAATTAATTAAAATTCATTAATATTTACAAATATGCCATTTAGACTGTAAGAAAACATTGGCAAGCTACTCACATGGCTTTTAGAATAAATATAGTCTATATGTAAATTAAAATAATAATACTTGGCTGTGGCTTAAACTTCTCTTCCGCTACGGGCGACTGTGGCTTAGTGGTAGAGCGGGTCATCCACCACTCAGAAAGTTTGTGGTTCTATCCCTGCTTCCCCCAGCCCCAGTCTTGGGAAATGCACCGTCCGTAACGATATGACCACATCTCTGAAATACTATTGCCCCGTTATTATTTAAAATGAAAAAATAATAATTAACTAGATAAAAGACCCTTTATTAAATTTTACCTGTTGTAATTAAGTTGAGATATCCATTATGCAGGTGACACAGTCCATTCTCACTGAGGATCCTCGTCTTGTGCATCATGTGGCACAAAAACGCAATCAAAATTTGATTTATGACTACCAAAATTTTCGGTTGTGACAGAATCATCATTGTTGCACATGCTGTTTTTTCCACGTTCCAAAAATAGTGTGATGTGGGGAGATCATGTGTTCTCCGCTGCATCCTGCTCAAAGTCAGTCTCAAAAATTATTGTCTAAACAATCTTTTAATAATCAGAATCAGAATCAGAAATACTTTATTGATCCCCGAAGGGAAACTCTTTGTTACAGCAGCTCGCCTTTATGTCAGTGCACACAGGAGAAAGTACTAGCAAAAAATATAATACAATACACTATAAAACAGGTCAGAAAATAAATTACCAGGTGGGTATAAGATAAAAAGTAAGTTCATTGTCATCAAGCATTCCCAAAAACATTTCTCCTCTCACAGAATATCGCTTCCTGAACGCCATCTGAACACAGGTTAGGACACCTCTGCAGCGCTTCTCAAACTTTGGCTGAGATAGGAGTGATTTCCTAAATTAGGAAAGTTGATAACATGCTTTTACTTCTAGTCCTTACACATTAGATTATATCATACATTTGACTCAGGCATAATTTATTATGTATCCAGAATCCCTAACACTGACCTTTCCTTTATGTCCAGACCCTGCCCGAGTGATCAACATGCCCCCGGTCATCTATGTCCCACGGAAACTGCCTGGCATCATCCGCTGCCCAGTGGACGCCAACCCACCTGTGACATCAGTGAAGTGGGAGAAAGACGGCTATCCTCTCAGAGTGGAGAAGGTTAGTCTGCCTCAGGGCTTCGTTTAGCCTCCCTTTAAAAAGGGTCCTAATTTCACAATAGGTACTGTACTGTATGGTGCATCAGCAGATAGGAGGCTCAGCCCAACCTCACAGTGATGTGATCAGATTTATGATGATGATAAAACTTGAACATTATATTTTATTATGTTAACATGTTCAGTTTGATTTGCTACATCAAGATTTCTTATATATTCTTGATACACAAACAGCAGATTTAACAGAAAATTTAAATCACAGAGACCACAGTGACGGAAAAGACAAGAGTCTGATCTCTTAACGCATATATTAAATTGTTAATTTTCAACTGTGATGATTCTACGCAGTGCTAGCATCAGTGATTCTATTATATGCAACTTTATTCTTTTACTCCACTACATTTCAGGGGGAAATATTGTACTTTGTACTCAACTACATTTATCTGACAAAAAACATATGATCAGCTTATAAAGTACTATGCATTATTAAACCAGATGTTCCCAAGATTTTTGGGTTGTGGATCTTTACAAAAAAGCTATGTCTAGTTGAGGAACTTGTCATGTTTCAGATGTTTATGAATTGTTAGCAGTTTAGAGAATTTCCCCTCTAAACTTCTCAGATGGTTTAATTTTAAAAAAACTGTTTGTGGCACAAAGAGGTAAAATTATCAAATATTTCACAAAAAAAATAAAGAATCAAGAAAAGCCCTAAAAACTAATACAAACTTGTGTAGCAGAACTTTGTTTTTTCTTCTTTCTTCTTTCATCTTCCATTAATCATCTTAAGACCCCTCAGATTTATCTTGTGACCCTTTGGATGGGCCTGACCCCCAGGTTGGGAACCCTGAGCTGGAGCTAGCTCCACCTCGACCAGCTACAACAGTAAAGGGCTACTTACACATTAATGCACCAGTATTAACAATAATGTCTAATAATGTCTTCTATTATAACACATGACTCACAGGCCTTTTTTCTTTGGAACAAGTACTTTTACTTTTGATACTTTAAGTACATTTTACTGATAATACTTCTGTACTTTTACTTAAGTAGGATTTTGAATGCAAGACTTTTACTTGTAATTAAGTATTTTACATTATAGTATTACATTATATAGTATTTTACATTATAGTATTACTTTTACTTAAGTAAAGAATCTATGTACTGCTGCCACCACTGTCAGTGTGACAGTTTTTGTTTTGTTAAAGCCAGTTACAGCACACTGATAGTTGAAACTGTCCTATGCTTATTCAGAGATATTGATCAGTTGTCCAGCACCATTTCAGTATTATCCTATCTGTGTAAAGACTTCAGTCATTTTCAAACTTTTCAGATGTGCCACCTAGACACAGTATCTACCTGCTCATCTCTATCTGTTGCTCTATTTATCCACTATCTATTCTACTGTCACTGAGGTCACACAATATTTTTGCACTGCTGTTCAAAAACATTAAGACGGTACCCTGAGAATTCAGATAAAACCCTGAAATCAAGCATATCAGATGCCCCCTTTATCTTGTAGTACCCCGGTTGGAGCCTGATGCCAGATGGAAGTATCCGGGTGGCGGAGGCCACAGAAGACTCCCTGGGCACCTACACCTGTGTGCCTTACAACGCCCTGGGTACCATGGGCATGTCCCCCCCTGCCACTTTGGTGCTAAAGGTACATCACTGCTCATGTTTGGTTCTGTCTGCTATTCAGTTTCTGCAGACTGATCTGCACCAGAAGTCTACATGGTGGTCTGGTGTTTGTGTGTTTATCCAGGATCCCCCTTACTTTAATGTGAGGCCTGGGGGGGAGTACCGTCAGGAGGCTGGGAGAGAGCTAGTTATCCCTTGTGCTGCTTCTGGAGACCCTGATATACCAACCATCACCTGGAGAAAGGTGCAGTAGATGAACACATAAATCATCTAATGCACTTGTTTTTACTTGTTATGTGCTGAAATATTTGTTTGCTCACCACTATTTAACCATGTCGCTGTCATTTCCATGTCCAATTAAGGTGGGGAAGCCAAGCAAGAGTAAGCACAACATCCTACCCAGTGGCAGCTTACAGTTTCTGTCCCTCAGCAAGGAGGACCATGGAGAATGGGAGTGTGTAGCCACCAATGTGGTCACGAGCATCACTGCCAGCACACGTATCCTAGTTATTGGTACAAACAATCTGCACAGTGCTCTCAGCTCACCAGAGCTTGCTCAATTTCCTCAACCAACTTACCTTTCATGGTTATTTTGAGTTCATTGTGATCCCACTGTTCTGTGTGGTTTGAGTGATTTGCATGACCTCATCCCTCAAACACCTTGCCTCTACCCAATTTCCCCCTGGGCATCATTAAAATTTCATTAGATCTTATCTATAATAGCTTAATTTAAAGCCTGAATCTGTAACTACAGTGTGGTATCCACCTCTCTGCTAAAACACTGTCACTACAGCCTTTGTCTGTTGAGTCAGTCGACCAAGGACATCTTTTTGCTCTTAAATTGATTGACTGAAGTGTCGACAAAGGCAGGCACGGTTATGAAGTTTAAACAGGGCTATGAAGGTCTAGATGCACAAAGATTGCATTGTTGGTTAAATTATCTGTGTCTATAAAAGTTGTGTTACAACAAGCCCTCAAACTGAACATTGTAGAAAATCTCCTTTAATACCTCTAATGCAAATTGTAAGGTTCAGATTTTAACTAATCATGGTGCATTTGCCTTTAAGTACCCTTTATAACTGTAGTGTTCTCTGATCCAATTTGAGATTGTAGCAGTGATTATGCCCTTTGCTTCCTAAAGTTGTGACGATGTCTTTACAGCAGTAATAGCAGCCATTTTGAGTAGATAAATGCCTTGCACAAAGTTGTAACACAGCCTCACTGAACTGGCAGGATAGCCTTATCGCACAAAAGTCTTGTTTTGGGGGGGATGGCTTGTGCTGTCAGGCATTCTTTGCTCTCACTGTACACACATTGCTCTTCCCTGTGGAAACATTTATTAGATTTGTGCCGTACTTTCAGATTCTAGCCCAGGCTTTTAAAGGAATACTCCACTGAAAATCTATCTGTTGAGTATCAAATATTCAACCCCTGTATGCTAGAAAGATGGCTTTGTATACAGTATATGTTTCAGATGTATGAGTGCAAAATTAGGACCAATTTTATTACATTTTTGCACAGGGAAGAGCACTACATGACTTAAATATTCCTTAAAAACAAGCTCTTACTACAATAGTGTTTCACTGAAGAACTTGTAAATGTGTATCTTTAGGTGTGTGAAGGAATAGTTCAACATTTTGGGAAATATGTTTAGAGTTAGATGAGAAGATTGATACCACTCTCATGCTTGTATGATAAATATGAAGCTGCAGCCGGTTAGCTTAGCTTAGCATAAAGACTGGAAACAGGGGAAAACAGCTAGCCTGGCTGTGTCCAAAGGTAAAGGCCTACCAGGCCCTCTAAAGCTCACTAATTAACATGTTATATCTGATTTGTTTAACCCGCACAAAAACTAAGGTAGCTTTATGCTACTTACTTACTTCCTAAGCTAAGCTAAACGTCTTCTGGCTGTAGCTTCATATTTAGCTTACAGATATGAGAGTGGTATGAATCTTTTCATCTAACCTAGACAAGAAAGTGAATAAGCGTATTTCTGAGTGGTGCTATTCCTTTAAGTCTGGATTTTGTGAGTAAGTCACAAAGTCTGCCCCAGTAGCCCATTGCCCCAGTGCTTATGGAGTTGTTATACTGTCGCACAGCTGGCAGCGCTCAGCCTGCCTCCGTGTGACCAGCCCTCAGCTGACAGGTGTCACAGGGCGGCGGAGACAGCTGTGCTCCTCAGACCACGCACAGGTCTCCCTTTTATCCCAGTGAGAAGTAAGTGGGCTTCGGGCCACACAGCACAGCTGTTAGGTGGGTGGGATGAGCAGAGCTGCAGACAGCATTGCTGCTCTTGAACTTGACCTTACACTGGTCACCACCTCAGCAAGCATCACATTATCCACGAGAGAGCAGGCAGACACATGATGCAGCATTTTGGGGGTGAAAACAGCAACAAAATGCTTCTCATTTGACTTTACTTTTATGCATTATTTGACTTGAACTCAATATGATTCAGAGTCTGACTTAAAATTACCAGCTATGTGAATAAAATGTTAATACACTATGCATGTTAAAAGGATATCTATAGTTTCATTACTGCAAGTGATATGAAATTATAATTGTAGTAGTAGTTATATGTCTGATAAGTAACATAGTACTTGTCCCTTTTAAATGTATTTCCTCTCTCTGTGTCTGTCTTTATAAACCACTCAGGCACCAGCCCACACGCTCCTGGTAATATCCATGTATTGCCCTCAACAACCTCTGCTAATGTGTCCTGGGAACCAGGATATGATGGCGGCTTTGAACAGACGTTCTCTGTGTGGTACGGTCCAGTGTAAGTGCTCTTACTTAACTTCAAATCAATGGCAGCAGTCTGCAGATGTGGAAACACTATGTGGAGGTTATTGGCCTAGTTTGACATACAGTAGCAGCAGGGTTTTTTCCCCCTCTCTTCTCTCCTTCTTCATTGATGATGATAAAATATGAAATTCAATCAGAAGCTCACAGCAGAGTTGTTTTGACAGCACATTTCCTGGGGTATTTAGTAGATGTGCATGTGCATAATTCATGGTGTGTATTTGGAAAGTAATGGAGTGTCACTGCAGTAACATCTCACTCAGCATCATACATGTGGTATATGCACCTGATAGTTGTGAGAGCAGAGAACGTTTTTAAAAAATGTTGATGCATGTTAGTAAAACATCTGTCCAGGTACCACCAGATACACATTTTTTGACTGTAAAAATTAATGCAATGCTGCAGCAAATTGACACTATAAATTTGTGAGTCAAAGCCCTGTAATTACCTTGGTAAGAGATGATTATATACTAAATACATTTCACATTGTAGAGCCAAACACATTATAGCCTAGTGGATGTAAACACAACAAAATAACAGTGACTTGTGGTTTATATGGCTGCAGTAACAGAAGGCCATAACTCTAATAGGTAAAATGCACAAAAGAATTAGGTTGGTTAACATTCATACTTATCAATCAAGTGAATTTAAGGTTAAGACTTTGTTTCTGAAGTGACATTATTTCCCGGGTGGATCATTCAAGTAGTCAGGAATTGGCTTACGTTACTTCTGGCAAACCACCAATAAGAACAAAATGTTCCCTTTTCAATGTGAAGCTGACTAGTGTCATTGAAACAGATAGAATTGACCAAACAATACACACTTCACATGGTTATTAGACATTTTTGTGCACATTGTGGACATTTTAATCTAATCAGTTGCATTTATAGCCAGTTTTTAAAGAATAATGACAACTTTGGTTTACAGTACGGCCACTGAATTACTCATGACTGAATGTTACAGTGAATATTGGCTGACAGCACTGATATTTTTAACATGAAAGTCAACTTTTCCAAAATTTGTTTAACTTACTTTATCAATCAGTCAATCAAACATTAGCACCTTTCTTACAGGTTAGTGCAACTCAAAGTGCTTTAAAGATGACTGACAAGCTGATAATAAGAGAGCAGAAATGTAAACAGTAAAACAATTTGAGACTAATGCAATGAAATACAAATTTGAAATGAAAATGTAATAATAAAACAATAAAACAGATACAAGAGAATAACAAACAAAATAGATAACAATGAGTAAGATAGTTTAAAACATTAAGAAAAGATAAGAAATAATGGCCAAAAAACATTCTAATCAAAAGCCAGGTTAAATAGGTGGGTTTAAGTTTACGTTTAAAGGTATCAACACTTTCAGCTGCTCTTAGATCCTTAGGCAGGAACAACTAAAAGACTTGTGCCAGGAGGACTTGAGGGTCCGTCCTCTTTCATACATTGCAGGCATGTCAGATAAGTAGGCAGGTGCAAGACCATAAAGTAAAAAAAAAAAGTTTTTTGGTGCCTGACTGTTAAATTTACTGCAGATTTTCAGCACCCACCTACTGAACTACACTGTCTTGTGACTAATTACATTATTCACCATTACTCAGGTTTACCCTTAAATCATGTATCATTTTTCAGTTTTTCTGTGTCATTTCTGTTGTCAGGTCAAAGAGAACAGACTTTGGTCCTCACGACTGGCATTCGATGCCAGTTTCTGGTGCTCAGACCTGGTTGGTGGTGCCAGGGCTGGAGCCTGGGACAGAGTACCAGTTCAGTGTGTTGGCACAAAACAAACTGGGCACGGGCCCATTCAGCGAAGTTGTGACAGTCAACACTGCAGGTGGGTACTTAATCAAAGGTTTTATCATCCATATTTTCTGCGTCTTGACCACACAATCAACACACTGAGTTGCACTGAGACATTATTTATCATTTTTAGAATATCAGCAGACACGGTATGGAAGATGCTGCCCTCTAGTGATGTTTAGATTAATATATACAAGGGCGTTATTTCCACTGGGGATGGGGGGGGGCATGTCTCTTTCACTTCAAAATCCTTGCTCTATCCCTCACTTCACTTTCATTGTTTCAAGTAGATTATCTTACTAAAATCTCTCTAAACTTCTCTCTAAACTTCTAAACACCTTCCAAAATCCAGATGTGAGAAGATCTGAGTTGATAAAAAATGTTAATATGCTCACCCCAGTCACTTTCACTACTGTGCGCTCAGAGAAATAGGCTGAACGACCAGCAGCAAGTGCTGTGCTGACTTTTTTTGCCCTGAGTTTCACTTGGTGGAGGTTGTTGGCACCGGATGAAGCCTGAAAGGAATGAACACCTGCAGACACTATTCAGGGCAGAAAAACTACCTCCACCTGCTCTGCATATTTTTCGGATAAAGAAATATCATTTAATCTGCATTTTAGTTTAGTACAGTTAAGAATTCTCCAAAAAAGACACTTAATAGAACATCAATTAAAATTAAGGCAGTAAGTAAAGCACAGAGCTCCTTGTAGAAAAGATGCAATTATCTATCATCATCATCAACGAGGAACCTAAACATGATTTTAAGTAGGATTACTGCATGAACAACACAGCATTTTATTTATTATATTTTAATTTTTTGTTATGCTGCCATTATTATGGAAAGAGCAATATCATTTTCATCATAATTTACAGATTAAATCACTTTTCTTACCCAAAAAAACGTGCAGGGGAAGAGGAAGTATATTAATATAAGTGTATATAAATGCCTGAAACCAAACCTAAGCCATGAATGTATATAACATAATTTTTCACATTATCATCCACATCAAAGAAAGCAGTACGTTTGGAACAGAGTCACACTTTTAGGCATCAACATGCTGCTTTAATTCCATCCACCTCCATAATGCACTGTTGGTAATTAAAACTGTTCACAAATCAAGGACTTTATGCCTCCTTCCTTGTTAAGCCCATGTGTGCTCTCCTGTCAGGATTTAAAAAAGAAAACCTCAAATATAAAAAATCAAAACCATCAAAACATTTTAATGATGCTACAGTATGACTTTGGGTGAACAAAGCCAGTCAGGAAACCATTAAAATGTGCTGGACTTCACAGTGCACCCACTACATGGCACCAGATGATATACGTTTTAATGCGCTGAGCAATGCAATAGATAATTCTCACTGCAAACATTTTGAATTGTCATAGCAGGAAAGGCATGGGTGTAACTAATGACATTAATGATGGCACTGTTCCATTTAGATGTGCCAACAAGCCAGCATGCACAAATACCAGAGTCATTATTAATGTTATTAGTTCCACCCGTGTTTGACAAGTCAACATGTTTGCGGTGAGAAAGACGTATTAGTGAGTAGTTAGCCAGGGAATTGAGGTGAATGTAGCTGCTGTTAAGAAATTCACGTTTTGAAGTGTATTTACACATTTTAGATTTGTGTGTCTTTTAATCCAACTCATGCCTCAAGGGCACGCTGCCAATTCAGTCTCTGTATCCCACCGCCTGAACAGAAACTGAATTAAAGGTGTATGGTATTTAAAATCAATGACTCAGCAAAAAAGGCATGAAGGGAGAAAAGTGCATTGCTAGATTTTCCACCATACAGTGGAAAGGACAAAGAAGTGAAAGTGTTGAATAAAGGCATGCACAGATTAAGGCACACCCAAAGTCCTCTGTGTGTGCTTTGATTTAAACCCATGTAGTCTAACTCTGGGACTCTGGCGAAAAAAGTTGATGCATTAAGTGACCTATAAGTAACCCTAAGGTGTCAAGAACTCAATTATAAAAACTTTATTTTAAATTAAGAAAGAACAACGTGAGAATTTACAATTTTAGAAAATATAATTTCAAAGACTCGATGACAGTAACTTCCTCACAATGCTGGCTTTGTTTTATACAGTGTACTGTAAACTTAGATTCTGCTACACGTTGCCAACAAACAATGTGTTGGAAAGCTTACCTTCATTCAACAAAGGTTAAATGAGGCTTGCAAAGTTCTGACCTAGTTCACATACTCAGATAGCAACCAATAGATGAATGGCAGTGGACAATGAGGCGTTTGGTTTATACTGTATGTTTCCTGTACATAGGGTGCCTTATTCTGTCATATAATATTATTTTCTTTTTTCTTGAAGTATAATAACAGATCATGTTAGGTTCGTCAGAATAGAAGATAGATTTTGTTTAAAGTGGTACATCACAAGACCCAGGTTTAGGTCCAAATTATGCCATGTCATTAATGTAACACTATTTAATATCTCCTGTTCTTTTGTCTCTGAAAACCAAGACACTGTATTGTTGTTGTGTTATTGTGATTTGCTGTGTTACCATACCACTGATAAGATGGTTTAAGTGTCTGTCACTCATGATATGACATTCAAGAGTTTTGATTTAGTCATGTCAGACATAAAATTTTCTTTTTGGGTAAAATTGTACAATAGACGAGTATATTTCTGTGCACATGCCTTTGAGTAGTGTATCAATTTTAATGGAAGTGTGAAGTATAAGTGTTTTTATTTGTGTGTAATTAGGAAACTGTGTCAGGTCTCAAAGCTTTTTTTCTAAAAGAAAATAGTCGAAAGTCATCACACATTAAGCAATTTTAGTCTTTGTTTAGCCGGTGGAATTGTAGAGGGAGACATTTCAAAGAAAGCTCTCTTAGTATTCAGTCTGAAGTTAGGTGGAGTACTTGTGAGATTGTACATTCAGGTAGCTAAACTCCTCTTTTTACTCAAGGCATGCGACATATTTCAAGCTGAGTGACTCAATGTGCAATTTATAAGATACAAAAGAGCTACCAAAACATATTTGTTACCCTCAGCCATCTAGTTTTTAGTCATGCTAGCGGTCAGTTGGTCCACCGCTTAGGTCCAGAGTGAAATATCTCAACAATTGTAGGATGGGTTACTATGAAATGTTGTACAAACAATCATGGTCCTCAGATGAACCCTACTCACTTTGGTGATCCCCTGACTTTTCCTCTAGCGCCACTGGCAGGTCAAAATGTTCACTTATCCTGTGAAATATCTCAACATGTACTGGATGGATTGGCACAACATTTGGTACAAACATTTTTAATGTCCAGACGATGTATTTTAATGACTTTGGTGATCCTCTGACTTTTAGTGTCACCATGACCTTGACATTTGTGGTTGTGAAATGTCTCGACAACTATTGGATGGATTGCCATGAAATTTTGTACAGACATTCATGTTCCCCTCAGGATGAATTATAATAACTTTGGTGATCCCTTAACTTTTCATCTAGTGCCAACTTCTGGTCAAAATATTAAATATTTTATGACCAAATACCTGCAAAAATAATGAATTCTCATCATCCTAAACTGTACTTTGTGATTAGTGCTACTTAACAAATAGCATGCTAAGACTCTGAACTAAGATGGTGATCAGGGTAAAGATTACACCTGCTTAACATCAGTATGTTAGCGTTTTCATTGTGAGCATGATAGCATCATGTGGTTAGCAAGGTGAAGTTAGCATTTAGCTCAAAGCACTGTTGTGTAGCCTCACAGAGCTGCTAGCATGGCTGTAGACTCTTGGAGTATTTCACTGCAAAGGATCATTCTGGATTTTTTTCTTTTATCTGGGTCATGTCTGAATTAGTTTCCTCTATGTTAACTTTTATGTGCAACATTTCTGGTCCACAGGCTCTCCTCTGGGTACCCCAGAACCACTGGTGCTTCTTACTCCACCACGGTGCCTCACAGCCAATCGCACGCAGCACGGTGTCCTCCTCACATGGCTCCCTCCAGCCAACCACTCCTCTCCCGTTGACCGATATATCATGGAGTTCCGCCTCGGGGAGAGGTGGGAGGTTCTGGATGACCTGATCCCATCTACTGAGACTGAGCTCATAGCCAGAGACCTTGTTCAGGTCAGTTACAGACACATTTTGAAACAGAAACATGGCTGTGTAAGGTGTGGTGTAGGGGATAAGTTGGACAAATAATTGACTGAAAAGTTAATTAACTGAATCAATTTTGTTAACAATCTCCCCACTTTATGCTGCCAAGTATAATCTAGAAATAACATTATTTTCAATAAAGTAATTATTCCATTTCTTTACAGTCCCCATTTTTATCATAAGCAATGTGTTTTAGAGGACTCCAGTTGGATCAAAATTACAAAAAGCTAGTTTGTAGTACTTAAAGGGTAATTCTGGTATTTTTAAACCGGGGCTATATTTTTACATATTTTGGGGTCTAAATGATTAATAGGTACAAAACGTTTTGGAAGTGGTCCAGTAGATCGCCTCAGCCAGCAGCCGCGAATCAGGCTGCAATGGCTGCAACATAATCCAAAATCAAAAGTACGTTCACTAAAAGTGCTTGTTTTTGCCACTGACAGGCTCAGATTGTTATTCTAAGTGTCTGACAACATTATGGAAAGGATCCCTACAGGGATAGACCTTTTTGTTCCTATTAGTCATTTAGAAAAATAGGCCCCAGCTTTAAAAATTCCCAGATTTACCCTTTAAATGACTAAACTTAGAATATGCAAACAAAACAGCTGCAAATCATAATTCTCTTATTAGGACGCAAACAATAATAAATAGAAGAATTATCATATATATTATTATCATATATAGACCAATTTTCAAAACACAGTCACAAAATGCCTTTTGAACATAATAAAAATTAGTCAATGAAACGGAGAGTGCGTTTGGTGTGTTTCTCTGACAGGAGTCCTGGTATGAGTTTCGGGTGATGGCTGTTATGGATGACCTGATCAGTGAGAGCAGCAACGTAGTGGGAGTGTCTAGCACAGGTCAGTTTTTTTTTTTTACAAAGAAGCATTACAAACTACACACAGAAATGCTTTGCTCTTGTGAGGAATACATTTGCGACGTTTTGTGTTTGTAACCTCTCCATTTTACCCCCTTGTCTGCCCCATCAGATCCCTTCCCCCCTGCGGAGTTGCCTGATGAGGGGCTGGCACGACCTGTGGTGGCGGGTGTTGTGGCGACTATCTGTTTTCTGGCAGCGGCAGTACTGTTCAGCACTCTAGCAGCTTGCTTTGTCAATAAGCAACACCGTCGAAAACTCAAGCGTAAACCAGGTCGGTCTCCCTCTCTAATTAATTTACATGTAATAAATATAGTACATGTCTGACCATGGATGGATTACTGAATGGGCCTACTGGGCACATGGGGGCCCCTGGGGCCAGAGCCTCTGTTTGAAGTGAATGTTAATATTTCTTGTTAGAAAGTCAATCAAATGACTACAAAAAGATACAAAACAACTACAAAGAGATACAAAATGACCATAAAGGGATGCAAAACAACAGCAAAGAGACGCAAAACAACCACAAAGAGACAAAACGATTACAAACACAGACTTGTGAAAGCCCCCCCTGAAAAAAGATGCAGCATTTGTAGTTGTTTTGTGTCATTTCAGTCTGGGTGTCTTGCACCTATGTAGGATTGGTGGCCCGTTGTCTCATAATCCGTCCATGTGTCTGACTTCTACTTGTGGTGTTCAACAGTGGAAATGCTCAATTTAAATGTTTTTGTCCTCTCAGATCCTCCCTTGTCGGTGACACACTTCAGGAAAAGCATTGAGTCACCGTAAGTAAAGTCAACACCAGAGCCCCTGCAGTCTGCCAGAGGTGGTTACTACTGTGCATCTTCTAATGCACCTTTTAAACAGTTTCTCTTCCCATGCATGCTATGACAAGGCATACGTTTAAACAATACATAACAGTAAAACCTACAAACAGTTTATTTTGAAGCAGCTGGCAAGTGGAAATACACAATCTTTTTAGAGCCTTGTTAGTGAAGCTGATTATTACACACAGCTTTCTTCTGTGCATTTAGACAAGAGGTGATATGGCAAGAGATGGTATATTTGTTAAAACGTATAAAATGTATTAGCATACAGTAGAAGAAGAAGCCCAGGTGGATAATAAAAAAAAACATTGATTATATTATGTTCGGGCTATTTGAAGGGTGTGGAAGAACACGTACAGTAGCAGCCTCTAGCAGATCATGGGCAGATTAAGGAAAGTTCAAAGCAACCAAGTCAGCATTTTAAGCACATTACCAAGAGTGCCCAAGCTGCAGTATGTGTATTGATTTTTGATCCATCTGTATTCTTTAACCTCAAACGCTATCTGCTTTCTGCATGATTCTAAGTGTTAAATAATGCTATTTTTTTTTTTGTTTAGCTGCACATTTAATGTACAGTATCACTACATGTGTGTATTTGTCTGTCTGTCTGTATATCTTGTGTACATGTATGACTGCATTTCAATTTCAAAAGAAGCTCATTTGTGACAATAATCTGTGTAAATCCCATTCTAGAATAAATGTTTGTTTGCCTGAGACTTTAGGTAAATCGTCAGTATCAGATACTTTTGTTTATTTTTATGAAATGGTCCAGGCAGATCAGGGAGTTCACACTTAGTCCTTCCTGCAAGTGGCATAGTCAAAGATGAACCAGGCCCATGTCGTTTGTCTACCATCGCAGGCCTCCTCTCACCCCCTTGCCAGGGGTAGAGCCCTGCTGGGACGAGCCTGCCAGGAGCAGTTTCTTGCCCCCACCCGCCAGCCCCCTGTGAGTGCCTGCCTGCACCAAAATACAGTGTGCTGCACTGCACTGGCTTGGCTGCATGGTTAATGCATTGCATAGAAATGATCAACTGACAGTGACTATTTGTTGTAGTGAAGCCTACCGCTGGCCTTTTTGCATGCACAGACTTTCACGCACCATACAGGGATTAAACTGCATTAGCTCAGCTGCATGTACAGTTTAGTACTGTGTATACGCACTCTTTATAATGTATGTCTACCTGATGCATTCAGTGACCCAGTAAGTGTCGACTCTGCTGCTCCTGGTGTGGGCAAATGAGGCCTGGTTAGATGTCATCTGCTTTCCTCACATCACCATTTGGTGCAGCACATGGAAATTGGTCTCACGTCTGCTCAAGAAGATGTAGATTCAATAGATCTGTGATATGGTTGTCATGGTTGCGTCGTTGTTTCTCCTCTCATCCCGTCATTCTGGCTTGGTTCATTAGCTGCCGTCCTATCAGGATGCTGCCGCCGCCATAAACTGGTCATTATCATATTGCAGTTCATTATGGCTGCCTTGATAGAGTGCTTTGGCTTTGTATTGTGTCATCTGTTTAGCTCAAGAATGAAACTGCATTCATGCCTATTAATTTACAGCATCACATTACAGAGATTTTTCTTTTGTTTTAAAATACTTTACACACTTTCCCTTTGGGTTTCATCTGGTATATGTTAAATTAAGCCAGTGCCTTTTGTCTGCATTTTTTATCAGGTTATCGTCTGGGAAGATAAGTCCAGAGAGCTCCCCTCCATCTCGACCCCGCTCTCTTTCTTCAGAGGGTTCCCATGGCCCAGGCCTGTACGTCAGGAAGCTGCCTAGCCCTCAGAGAGAAAGAGACAAAGAGCTCTCCTTCTATAAGAAAACCAAGCGTGCCATAGCCAGCAAGAAATACAGTGTGTCCAAGTATGAGGCAGAGGTCACCACGCCTATTGAGCTGATAAGCCGCGGCCCTGATGGCCGCTTCGTCATGGAGAGCCCACCGCCCCGCCGCATCCAGGGCTTCCCCTTCGCAGAGGAGTCTGACATGTACCCTGAGTTCCGGCAGTCTGATGAGGAGAATGATTTTGACCCCGGGCCTCTGCCGCCCATCATGCCCACGCTGCGGCCCCAGCTCTCCCCAACGTCCTCCAGCCTGGAGTCAACGCAGCCCCCCACCTACAGCCCCCGCCTACACAGGCCCATGGAAGGTATGAGCTTTGCAGAGGGCAGTGCACTTCACGCCTCAGGGCAGGCCCCGGCCTCCCGCTACAGGGGCTTTCCCCAGGGCCCATTCTATGGGTATCTAGGCAGCCGCACTGAATCAGGGATTCCACCACCATTCTACATGCCTGACATCAGCCCGCGTAGCTCCGCTCTGTCCTCCCCCCCAGGCACTGCCGAGGGGCCCTTTGGTTACCCCTCCATCCCCGAGGAGAGTGGAGAGATGGAGCACCATCAGTACACTGCCTCTGGCCATTCTCTGTCTCACACACACAGCCCTCCTCCTCGCTCACCTGAAAGCTGGCAGCCTCATGAGTTACCCTTCCTGGGTCTAGAGGGTCCACGATTCATATACCCACCTCACCATCCCTTACATCATCCCCAGGACCTCCCTGACCCACCCCCATACCCTCCTCACTCTCTCCCCCCCAGCCGCCTGCACCTCCCACCCCGTAAGGATCCAACAAGCCCTGGACTCCTGCAGCTGGAGGTCCCTGTGGCTCCCCCAGGCAGAGACAGGCCCCTGGGACCTCCGGTTAGGCGTTTAGCTATGCAACAGGCCCAGAGTCTTGGCCAGCTCAGACACACGGCCCACGGTGTGGGTGTACCAGTGTTGCCTTACCCTGACCCGGCAGCCCGTGCAGGGAGCCCAAGCACAGCCCCCAGTAGTAGCCCTCAGTCCTGGCTCAGCCCGAGGGCAGGGCGCCGGGCAGACCCCAGCCTACCCCCGCTAGTACTCCAGCCCTCCCGCCTCTCTCCACTCTCCCAAAGTCCTCTTAGCACCCAGCCGGGTTCCCCAGATATTCTAGTGCGGCCCCCTCCACGCCCCAGCATCCTCCGCACCTCTCGGTCTCTGGAGATGCCTGAGCTCACCCTGCAGCCCTCGGTCAGTTTCTCCCGGAGGTCCTCCCTGACCGCCTCTCCCACTCAGAGCCAGGGCGGCAAGCAACCCAGCCCCAGTTACCACGCCCATATGTCCTATGCCTCCACTGCAGCCAGTTACCCCTCCCAGTCCCCCTCTCCCCCTCTGGAGGGCAGGGATGTTTTCGGGCAGAGGCCATCCCAGAGAAGGACAGAGGAGGAGATGCTACCCTCAGAGCCCTCTCAGCTCCAGATATCAGCCTCAGGGTAGGTGATCCATTCCAGTAGAGAATAGTCACATATTTATTTAAAGGGGAGACTTGACTCCTCGTCTGCTCTCTATTCCAAATTTCCTCAGTATTTATCCACAGTTTTACTTTGATGTCTCCATTTAGGCATAATTAAGATGCATATTGTACATTAATATGCAGAAGGCATGTAATTGCATTTAGCACACATTGTATCAGATCATAAAAATGACAGTTACCTAAAACTAGATGGCATTTGAAAGCTCAATTTGATTTTAAGATATTGTATTATTGTCTTTATCATTTGATAACACACATTAAATCTCAAAATACTGATCATAATGCAAATTGAAGTCAACTTTAAAAATAATGACTACAGGAACATTTAGTTGAAACACTAAGCTACAGGATACAGAAACCCTCAAGTTTACTGTTTTTAAAACTGCCATTTTTTTCTGTCCCCCATTTTGAAAATTTAAACTTTTAATTGAAGTATTTTTCACAGCTGGATATAAATTAAATTTGATCAGATCAATTATTGAAAGTATGAATGTAAAAACTATGTGTGAATCACTAGCAAAAGTTATTTTCATGCTCAGCTTTTAACAATTAACTGTATATTTGATGAACATTTACATACTTTTTATTACACTATATTACATACAAAGAAAAAGGTACCACTTTCTGATAATTCATCCTTTATAAAGCATTTATAAGCTGTAACTAATGCTTTATTAATGGTTAATAAATTGTTATCTAATTATTTATTATTTACTCTTTATTAATCCATTAATAAGAGCAACTATTGGGATGCCAGGATGTGAAATATCATTAAAGTCATCAATAAAGGGTAACAAACCATCAGGTCTGCAGTTATAAATGTTAACAAGTCATTAATAGCGGGAGAGTTTCTCACTTTCTAATAAGCCAACAGCAAAAGTTAGTAAGTCATCTGTACTGTATTTATAAATGTTAATAAGTAATTAATAGAGGGTTCTTACAATAATTCGAGTCTACAGTTGTAAATAATAATAAGTTGTTAATAAATCCATCCTGGTCCAAATGCTCTGCAGCCCTTTTCCAGAAGATCAGAGGTCAAACTGTTTGATGAATTCAAGAGCTAAAAAGACAAATCAGTTATCCTTTTGGAGGAAGATAAAAGCCAGCCACAAACGGGCAATCCAAAAGTAGTTATTTTGGCTTATAAAAGTGTCATAAAAATTAGTAAGTTATTTATTAACCATTAATAAATAATGGTGTGTTATTAGAAATTGGTACCTACTGTATAAGGATAAAAACTCTGAGCTTAAGGCAGCTTTTCATGAAAGAATACTACAATCAAATCTTACTCAAAGTTTTCCCCCATTTTTTCCCATGACATCCAACACTCTCATAGATCAGTGCCCCTGTATACAGATTGTCAGACATAACACAGGAAGTTTTATGCTTTTACACCTACAGAAAAACATAGCTGAGACTCATATACTTCAATGCCCCATAGTATTTCTTTGCTGCACACATTCCTGCGCCCCCTTACACCCACCTCACAACCCTAGAAGCTACAGTCATACAGTAGCTACAGCCATGAAGCAGAGACTTGCTCCTGCACTATCACTGGCCTTTAAGGGAAGGTAGCTTATAGGGCTGCTGCTTTATAGAGGGTAAGGGTCTTACGTGATTTGTTTTTGATTGATCTCAGCTATCTGGGCAGCGTTGTGACCCGGTCCCCTACGCCGCAATAGGTAAGGGTCGGACCCATGTCTGAGAGGGGAGGGGTCAGCAGGGGGAGGGCTCTAATCACTCTCTCCTTTAAAGGGGAATCGCTTTGGGTTGTGCCTCTGTGCTGGATTCAAGTGAAGTACAACTAATGGTAATAATGACTGCAGGACACATTTGTCAATACACTTCCAAGGCACAGTAAGCCTGCTGTGGCGTAGGCTGCAGTAATTAGGCTTGTGAGCAAGCAGGAGGAGTGGTTTTGGACTGTGGAGAAGCATTTTTGTCTTTTGATTGTTTGAATAACAGACATGTTTCCCTGCACCAAAAAAAGCCTTGAATCAATAGAGGACATGAATGATAGACTGGAGTATTCCCCTTTAAAGTTTTGTTCCATGTGCAAAATGCCATGCATGCATTCTCTAAACTTCTCTCTATGACCAAACAAATAACAATTCTCAAACTAAATTCTTTGTCACATTTGTTGTCCTAAGTGCTTTCGTTTTTTTGTCATGTGACTGTTTTTAATGGCCATTTCCTCTTCCTGTCATGTGACTTGTTCTTTAACGGCCATTTCCTCTTCCTGCCATCCCCTCCCGTCAGCATGGTGAAGCCTCTGTACGCAGTGTTCATGTTTATGAAAGTGTGCTGTACAGTGTTCATGTCTATGGAAATGTATTATATATAACACACTGTGGCCTCTGCACACTGTTTATGTGATAATGGAAATGTTCTCTATCTGTCTAGGACTGTTGCAATTCTCAGATTTGTCTCCCCCTCTCTGCTAATGGCTCTCACTCTCTCTCTCCACAGTGACAAGTGATGGACAGCATCTCTAAAGCTTTGTGTTCCTATACCTTTTGAAACAATACATGTTTGGCACAACAACCTGACATAATGAAACATTAAGTCAGGTTTTGAAGCTGTTTGTATTCAGTTCTTTGAAAGGCAAAGACATTGAGCCAACACTGAGCCTCATGAACCTGAACTTAAATTCTGAGTTTGTGAGATTATTTGGACTTAATTTAATTTTATTGCATCTTTCTATGAGAGATGGACAACAAAACCAGAGTATTCGGTATGAGGTAAAACTGCTTCTAAGACAGACTGCATAGTATGACAGAGAAGATACTTTAACTTGATGTGATTATTTTTTCACTGATTGAACATTGATTATTTTTCATTAAACGTAGCATGTATCACTCATGAAATGAAAATAGTTCTTCAGGGTTCAAAAAGAGGTGTTTTAAAACACACCTGCACACATACTTTACTTTCACGTTAGCACACTTTGCTCAAACGCTCAGAGAAACGCTCATGCATCTGCTGTATACTAAACATAGTGGTATTGGAAGAATCTAGAATAAGACTTCATTGTTACAGGAACAGTAATTTTACAGTTCCAGAAATTATTTTCATTTTATGAGTTTTATACAGTAAAGAGACCAATATTGCCCGCATTTCTGAAGCAGTCACTATTTAAAGACCCAAACCTGAGTGGGCACAGTAATTGCAATTATTGTCTCATCTTGCAATGTGTTTGTTTCCATTTATTTTTAGCACTGTTGCAAAGACCACAAAATGTCTCTGATTTTGAATTATAATTATGGGGCCTACAATTAGCGAACCTTACCCTTTAAGAATAAATATGTCGCTTGTATTAGCATAATTCCTATGAATGCTGAACTGGGTCTTTAATGTAATGACTGTTTGAGAAGAAACTTAATAGCCAATAAATTCACCAAATCCACTGCCACCTTATGTCAACTATTCTTTCTTTCTTTCTTTTTCTTATTCTTTCCCTCTTTCTTCCTTTGTGTCTAACTTTTATCATTCATCAATGCAGATAGAAAGTGGAAATTCATCATCTTAGTGAAAGGGCTCTCAGTAGAAGCACACGAGCTCATCAATCATGTGATAGAACCTACTGGAAATAGCAATGCAAAGTGTCATTCTGTCATTTTACAACTGAGACAGGACCGAACACAACTGTTGGATTAATGCAGAACAATGTATGCTGTGGTGTCTCTCCTCTTCTCAGGGAACCTCTAGGTGCGTCTAGTGATCCTGCCGGGTCTGAGAGCTTACCAGCACTGCTACACCACTGTATTACTAAAGCCAAGGGAGTGGCTGCCAACAACAATAACAACACAACCTCCGGAAGGAGAACAGGTTCGTCCGATGATTAGAGAAAAGAGACAGAAGATTAATCTTAAAATATGTGGGTGGTGTGTTACTCCTGTGCTTTCTCTCTCGCCTCCCTTTCAGTTGTGTGTCCCTCTCAGACCCAGCAGCAATCTCAGACACCCCAAGAGGAAGAGGATCTCAGCTTCTACAGAAAGACGAAAAGGCAAAACAAGAAGAACCCCTATCTCTATTTGACCTCCTTCCTGCACCGCAGGCAGTGTGAGGAGGACCAGACAGGCATTCTGGCCAGTGCAGACTCCGAGGGCCCAAATTATGGGACTCTACGCTGACCCGTGTGCCCACCAAGCCATTGGACTCGACTAAACTGACCTCCCCTGAAAAAAAACCCACCTCAGCCCTCCCTGCTCCACCCCGATCCCTGTATCAAGCTAATACATTTCTCATAATCTCTAAAAGTTAGTCGGTGTTTGCGGAGCGGGGAGACATCCAGCTGAATAGTTGGAAATCTTATTGGAAGACAAAGACAATGGCTTTTCTGAGTTGTCACCACTACTTGTCTCTGAGGAATTTCACTTGAAAATGCTCTGAAAATATATAATGTATATAAATAGTAAAACAAGGGAATTAAGCTTCCTCCTACAGTAATAAAAATGTGTTGGTTGAGTATGTAACAACACGTTAAAGATTTTTCACTCACTCATTGAGGGGTCCATATCTTTAGGTTTTTCAGTGATACAGTGTACTGTGAAGCCTGGTGCGTCCTCGGACAGAGGCATGAGTCTACCTTTCCAACAATACAAATAGTGTCAGTATTCAAACACAGGGTTCTTACCACAAAATATACCTCAGAGTAAACGCAGAGTTGCTGTAATTCTTGTGGTATACTGTACGTACTTGACCTTTTTACATATGAAACGTATGGATAAAAAGGTTTATATCACACACCGCACTCATTCAAATGGATAATATGGCCTAACTATATCTAATTTAGAAGCTTGTTATTATCAGCTGGCATATTGTGTTTATTTTGATTTATGATCCAATGCCAACCATTAGAAGACTGTCTTAATTTTAGTGCTTGATGGCTCTGTGTTTACACTTATCATTATAGCACTGTATTAAGATGAAGATCATAGCCTTCATGAGAACTCTAAGAATAATTTGGGACTTATACGCTCAACAGAGGTTGGACTTGTAGGGTGTAGAAGAACAGGGTGATGAATTGTGAAGTGTACTGTAGTATGTATTTCATTATTAAGTAATCATTTGTGAAACGTGGCACGTCTCGAGGTGCCTTTTTTGCCTTTTCTCTCTTGTTTTTTCTAACATAAACTGCCTTTTCCTTCGCCTTCTCATATTTGTCTCTTCGGGCGAGTGAGGGACTCCAATATTATGTGTGTTTTTACTTTCTCTGCCAAGGACACATTAGAGAAAATGCTACAGAGGATGCATAACTTTTGTTTTGTTTTGTTTTTTTACATTTATATTTTAAATGGGTACCTGCTTCAACTGTGTATATCCAAGTAATAGGACAGAACCAGAATACCCATACAAAAAAAAAACTGGTTTAGATTTGAAAAAAAAGGCAAATAAATCAATAAATATAACTTTGGTGGAAATGGACGGAACAAACCAGTAGAGTAAGGATGTTAATGTTTAACAGCAGCTGTTAAAGGAGAATGTGATTTCTTCTTAAATCTGTTAACAAGCAATGGGAAATATTCAAACAATGGCCACCCTGACTGTTTATCTTTAACAACTGTATATTACTTGCTCGCTACTTCTCTGTATGTTTGTTAATTTGTCGACACTAACCGATAATGAATGTATGTTTTGCTGTACAGGAAATGAATGTCCCGATGTCACAGTACATTGAATGACCCATTATGTTGTTTATAGTGCAGCTGCGATTGGTGAGATGAGCAGTTGGCGCATTAAGTCCAATTTGTTTTACTTCTCTGTTATTCCTGTATGCGGTAATAACTAACATGCCCCATACAGGTTCTGAGCCAAGCTCCCTTTGCTCTAACAGCTACAAATACAACTGGTTTCCTTTTATTGCTAATGCTAGCTCAATCGCTCAAAGACACATCAGATATATTTCCATCTGCTACAAACAAATCAGAGGTTTTCCGCCAAATATCCACATGAATGAATCGACTCAATGTCTGCTTACTGAAATCTCAAACTCTTTTGACAAGTGAGAAAGGGATGATTGCCTGGAAGTGAGCGTCAAAATGCATATTCTACTTTAACAAATTGGTTTCATGTAAGATACGAGGAAAAAAAATCTATATTTGTTATGTACTGTACATGGTATGTATTGTATTTGTAAAGATAAATCAAACCATGTTTTACAG
This sequence comes from Siniperca chuatsi, assembly GCF_020085105.1. Classification (NCBI taxonomy): domain Eukaryota; kingdom Metazoa; phylum Chordata; class Actinopteri; order Centrarchiformes; family Sinipercidae; genus Siniperca; species Siniperca chuatsi. The sequence continues at coordinate 21,183,708 of NC_058048.1, forward strand.
GAAGACGTTCTTGTACGAGGATGTATGAAAAGACGGGAGGATCCCAAGGAAAAAGAAATTAGATTATATTTAAAAGTATTTGCTTACAGTACGGCTTTAAGTGGATAATGTTTTTAACACATTTTAAGGTGCCTCATTTGTCATACTTTAGCAGACGTTATTTTATCTGAGAAGAAAAGAAACCTTAACGTTAGTACCGTACAATGTATTATTGCCATAGGCCGCTGGCTGCACAAGTAGTATTTTCTCTGATGTATAGTACGTGAATGCCCATTGGAAAAAGCTTTAGAAGCAGAAGTGTGTTGCCCTCTATAATATTCCTGGAACAAAGTAATACTGTATTTTGCCCATTCATGAGCACACATGTAGATTCACTCCAGATCTTTCGCCTTCAGGTGTCCAAAGCAAATAAACTGAAGGAAACGTTTTTCTAAGAGTCACAGACATGCTATAGTCATGTACAATACGTGCTGTGGAGGAAATTGTGTTTACATTAGTTTGATAAAGAAAAGTGTGTTAGGGCATAGTTGCTTTGAACATTACGACTTGGTGCTATGTTTAACTTTGTGGTGCTGTAGAATAGAGGTCTAAAGATTTTTTCGTTTTCTGTTTCCACAAGCAACTCTTTCGGCCCTGTGTGTTTGAGCAACTAAACTAGCTCCGGTAGACACTATAGGTCCTTATCATAACAGTATCATGGTGTGATGACAGTGATAGACAATACTGGAAAATAGTAGTATAACCTCAAATAATAGAGACTTGTGACATTCAAATGAACTCAAGATGACCTGTTTTCTATAGTGTGTTTGCATTGTCTGTCTGTGCTTCCAAGGTACCCTCTCTAAAGTATATTTGTGATGATATTGAGAATATTAACCCAGCCTAAAAAGGAGAAACATAACCTGATTTAGATTAGTACACGCCACAGGACACATGGGAGGGAATCTGAGAGCATCGTCAGGTCATGAGGGGATCTTTTCTGCACACTTCCTGTAGGTCTATACCATGTTTGGTTAACAGCACTGTTTTTCAAGCACACTACTGCAGAGGTGTAAGCGTCTCACGTCATCTCACCACTGTTTTGACGGTAGAATTCCTACTAGTACTGTACAGTATAGCCATGAGTATTCATCAGACCACATTTGTATTTACTGCTAAATCTCCTGGTAGAAAGGTATTGGGTAAGCTCATACATCCTCTCCATGGGTTTTACGAATGGATGTCGTCTTCCGGGCTCTTTTTTGCATATTCAACAGAAACATGTACAGCGTTTAAGAGGGCTGCTTTGGACGTACTGTTAGCTCAATATATTTGTTTTTTTTTCCAATTTTTCTGCTTACAGCTTTTAGTGCATCACTAGGTGCTGGTAGGATGATTCTTAGAAACCGATTTGATTTTTTATTGTATTAATCTTGCATGTAGAGACAATACAAAAAAAACGCCTATTTAGCAATCATTCATGGACATCCGAGCTGGTTGTTATTGGACGGAAAATAGAAATATGTAGTATTTTCTATATTCTCTGTTTTTTCATGTGTACCAGCACTGAGAAACTAGAATGTATTATTATCGTAGGCTACAATAAGCACTACATCGTTGACTGTTTTAGCTAATGCTCATACTCAAGCAAACCAAGTAGTGCTTAAAAAGGAAGAAAATTTACATTTCATTTCATTTTCATCCACTGAACTCTGTGCTGTACATCACATGTTTACATTCTGTATTATATGTTGTTTATTCCGTTTGTTTTTGTACATAATTTGTCTCCATAATGTTCTTTAATTCAACAATGTTCATATGTAAATATTTCAAAGCAAAAACATTTTTTACTTTTCTCTGTTTTCAAATGATAACCTGATGTTTCTCTTTGTTTTTTGGTCAGTTTTTAGACTTGTCATTCTGTTCTGTCACTACATCAGGTATTACGCTTCACTTAACTTTTTGTGAGCAATTAACTCATACTGTATGGTGCTGTACCAAAGCCTTATGTATAATATTTGTATTACTTTTCTCTCGTTTGCCACTGCTGTCCAGTGAATTCTGTATCGTCTTGAGATCATGTCTTACTCACTCTTCATGTTCAACTGCAATGGATCTTGTTTCTTTATTGAGTAAACAGAAACCTGAGCAAACTATGGTGTAAAAAACACTCTGGCCTGTTACCAACTGGCCTGGATATATAGTGACAGTCACCATCAAAAGCCCTTTATGGGTAAACGCACAGACTCACTCCTGGTGGCTCATCATGACGTAGACATGGGCCTAGCACATGATCTATGCTCTATCTATGGCATGTCTGTGAGAATATGAAAGCAGTGTTGTAATCATGTCACCATATCATTTCAAATGCTTAGTCCCATACGAAATTTTCCTCTCAAATTTTTGTATTTTGATATAATAAAAACAATCAAAAGAGGTTTTATTTTTCCTGTGTTTTTGTCTCTTGGAGCTCCTCGGATCCTATCTGTGAGGAAGAAGGTGTAGTTCATGTGCTGGACACAGGGTGTAAGTGTTGGGCAGTGTTGGGGAAGATAGTGAGCAGCTTAATCAGGTCAGGGGGGTTTTTGTTTGTTTTTTTTAATTCTAGGACACACAGGCAGCAGCCCAGGAGTTAAAGTGCCAGATTTCAAATGATTTTTTTCCTTTAAAAAAAAAAAAAAATCATTATCCTTTGAATTTAGTCTAGTGTGACACATGCAACTTAATTTGGAACAAACATTATTTAAGGAAGATCAAAGGCTGTGTTTAAATGTATGCTTGTACGTTGTTCAATGATCAATATTTTGACACCAGCTCTGCCGTCTCCACCCAAACGTGAAGGAATGAATTGTGTGGCGGCTGAGCCAGAACAAGCAAAACAAATAACTTGAAAGAGGATGAGGTCTGTCAGATTGACCTTTGTGCTCTTGTTCAAATTCCCTCTGGCAGGCCAGGAATCAAACATATGAGCAGCCGTCTGCATACACCTGAGGAAAACAAAGAGTGCAGTTAATCCACTAGTCAAACACACAAACCTTTATAGGCCTAGTCTCATAAATGCTACATTATCTGCAGATTCTTTTTAGTTTAAATGTTTCATATTTTTCACCAGCCATTACAGTACATGTTTTAAGTAGGCTAAAACAAGCTATTCCTATTAGTGACTTTAGTTTGGGCTGCAACTTACGATTATTCTCATTGTCAAATAATTTGTCTGTTGTTGTTTTTTTTTTATTAATCAGTTAATTGTTTGGTCTACACTATGTCACAAAACAGTGAACAATGCCCATCACAATTTCCCAGAAAAAAAGCTGCAAAATCTCACATTTAAACTTATAGTTTGATATTTTTAGAAATAAGCTTATTCGCTGTCTTGTAAAGAGTTGGATGAGAAGATTGATTCCACTCATAACTGTAAAAATAAGGCTACAGCCAGCAGCAGGTTAGCTTAGCCTAGCATGGACAGGAAACAGGAGGACACAGCTAGCCAGGCTCTGTCTGAAGGGCCCCCTAGCAGCATCTCTAAAGCTCACAAATAAACATAGGTTTACTATATCTTGTTTGTTTAATCCACACATTAACACAAGTGTAAAAACTAGGCCATACTAGGCCTATTTCTTGGCAGGAGCAGTAACTGAACTTCCTGGAGACTTGTAGCCAGGTTGCTGGGCAACCAGCTAAAAGCAATGGAAGTCACTACCTGTCGGTTTTATGGTTTTTGAAAGGGTTAAACAAACGAGGTGTTAATTAGTAAGCTTTAGAGGTGTTGGTAAGCATATTTTTAACTTTTGGACAGAGGCTAGTTTTCCCACTGTTTCCAGTCTTTATGCTAAACTAAGCTAGCTGTTTCCTGCCTGTAGCTCAACAAACAGACACAAGAGTCAAAAGGTATCTTCCCAAAATGTCGAATTATTAAGAAGCTGCTGATGTTTAGTGTTTGCTCGATATATGACATAAACGATTAATCATGATATTGAATTTTCTGTCAATTGACTAATCGGCCCCAAAATGTTCAGTACAGGCTCTTGCAGGAACCAAAGGGGATCATGAAAGTGGACAAGCACAATAAGATGATATATGAGGATGAAGTGATTTGCACACCAGGTTTCACTCCTCTCACTGTTATCACCCCACCTACACTAGATGGTTATATAATTCTGTACCAAGCATTACCTAACACCACACAATCTTGCCAGATGGGGCTCCTCGGGCTGGTGAGTATTATCAAACAGGGGCTCCATGCATACCCTCACGCCTACCTCATATTCGGGTCCTTGACATTGAAAAGGTCCGGGAACCCCTGGGGCTAAAATATCCAAGGCGCGGGCACGAGATCAGGTGTGCGCGCTCCCCGGTGGCGGGTGCAGATCCTCAGCAGTCAGACAGTCGCAGCTCTCCGGGATGATCCACACTGCCTCGGCGATGTCGCACCCGAGCACAGTTTCTATCCTAAAAAACATCTACCTCAGATGATCAACTGTAGCCCGTGTGTGTGTGTGTTTTCCGAGCAAAGCGTTTGCAGTGCGATGCAGACAACATGTTTCCTCGTCGAGAAGCTCAGCGCTGTGCAGCATAGAGGAGGCGGCAGAGTGGAGCAACGTGCACAGTTACAGGTAGGCTGTTTGAACAGGGTTTGTCACTAACTACCGCGTACTATACAGACATAAGACTGGTGTTTAACCTGCTGTCACTGCCCTGAAGATGTCATCTTAACACCTGACAGCGTTTTTTTTTTTCAGTTGATCAGCCAATCAACATTGAAGTTGACAAATGACCGCGCGCGCGCGCGTGTGTGTGTTTATGCATGAAGCTGACCGGTGATCTGTCAGGCCCAACAGGTCAGTGTACAGCGGTGGTAAACTTTTCTCTGTGGTTACCAGTTAAGTTTCCAGTTGGTTTAGAGGACTGGTAATGGTGTGTTTGATTGCATCACAGGTTATGAAAACAAGTCTGAGTTCATCTGTCAAGAGGATTTTGGTGCTGTAATGCAGTGGGTGGGCACAAAATGATAAACAACTATATAATCTACTGCAATACACTGCAACAGCCCTGCAAAAAGTGCTGCCTTTGTGAAGCTTAATTTAAAATTTTTGAGTTTTTATAAGAGCTGTTGATTAAACTGATAAAGTGTAGTGTTTCTCTTCTGAATTGCATTATTGTATATTGTAAAGCCCGTATCATATACTTGTGTGTGTGTTGGAAGGTGTGGGGACAAAATAATAGGTACATGTTAGGTATTTTATGTAGACCTGAAAGTCGATTAATCGACTTTCAGGTCTACAGGTCCACCATCTCAGGTTAGATGGTGGACAGAAAATTATTATTTCATGTTGATCTGAAATGATTTGTTTAGTTATTGGACATAAAAATTAATCAGCAGCTATTTTGATAATCGATTAATCGTTTGACATTTTCTAGCTCCTTCATTGTGAGGATTTGCTGCTTTTCTTTGTGATAATAAACTGAATATCTTTAGGTTTTGGACTGTTGGTTGGATAAAACAAGGCATTGCCTTGGATTTTAGGAAATTGTTTGGGGCATTGTTCACTATATTCTGTCATTTTATAGAACAAATCATTAATCAATGAATCAAGAAAATAATCTACAAAGTAATTTATTGAGAAAATTGTCATTAGTTGCACCCCAACCAACATATTGTGAAGCCTTTACATACATAAAGACCGCTTGTTTGTGTGTGGAGGACAAAATAATAGGGGCACATTAGGTATTTTATATTGAGCTGAAAACATTAGTCTATTAGGATTGACAGAAAAGTAATCGACACAAAATGGTATATTATTTTGATTTGATTAATCATTTAAGTCATTTTTTAAGCAAAAATTCCCCCAATTCACTGGTTCCAGCTTATCAGTTGTGAGGATTTGCTGCTTTTCTTTGTCATATGTGATAATAAGCTGAATATTTTTGTGTTTTGGAGCAACAAAACAAGTGATTTGATTACATTATCTTGGGATTCTTGGGCATCTGACAGATAATAGACCAAATGATTCATAAATGAATTGTTAAAGAAAATAATGCAGCCCTACATTATATTATGAAGCCTGTACCTTCAATATACAGTTCTTGTATGTGTGTTGGAGTGTGTAGGGACAAAATAATTGGTACATGTTGGGTATTTTATGATGTAATACAGTCCAATACTACAACACAATCACAGCCATAAAGATTATTACCACAGAGTTGAGTCAACATCTCTGATCTAGCTGAACATGAGCTTTACAAAGGTAGTAATTGTTGCAGGGATGTTGTATAGGATTGCATTAGATTGGGCGGGTGACTGTGATCCTGTAATACTGTGTGGGAGTTTCTGTGACACCCAATATTGCGTTAGTGAGCCAATAGCATAGTGGCTATATCCTCCAGAATCACTGTCCTATTCCTAAAATATTTGTCCCGCTGAGTAAAATGTCTTCTTATTCTTTATTTTTACTTTATCATTTGTCTATTTTAGTGGAAGTAAATGTGTGCTTAAAACAGAAATGTCTATACTTAAGTGTAAGGCTTAGGCTTAGGTGACAGATCGGCTTGTTGATTAAATATTTGGGTCTTTGTTGTGTACATTTGAATCGCCCTGCTGTTCATCCCGCTCTCATGCCCTTCATTTGGGATCACTGTGACTCTGAAGGTTGCAGGACAAAGACTGAGCTGTGACACCGACTCAGTGTGAGATGAAATAAACGTAATCTCACTATGATAGATTTCAAGAAGATTATAGGGTCATATGACCCCACCTCCTCCCCCAAGAAGTGAAATGAGTGAAAAAGCTCCAGTAAAGACGGTTGACTTGTGTTGTTCATTGAGAGAGCAGCAGCGCACCGGGTGTCTGAATCCTGCAAGGTGGATGAACAATGATGTCATCGCCTTAGGCAGATTGGCTGATGATGATGATGATGTTGGTGATGATGTGTCAAAGCTTGTGGTCAAAGGTTTCTCAAAGGCTTCATTTCCCTCCTCCTCGTGCCACCTCATCCTCAGTCTGGAGGAGCATCAAGTCACGATGGACGGGAGAGAGGTTACCATGGCAACCGCAGGCCTTTCTCCACTGCGTCGCTGGCTAGTGTTGACTGCATTCCAGGGCTCCGAATGAGAGCATGAAACTAACTTTCCCCCTCATTGACAACACGGTCCTGTCACACATCCTCTGGGGGAGGAAGATGTTTGTACCGCATCAAAATCAAGACACGCTAAAGGTGCAATTAAAGCTGCTATTATGCTTTTTTTATATTCATATGCTTTTATAATTTTATATTCATAATTGATCACATGACTACATGTAATTGAAAGGGATTGCTTGTAGTGAGAATTATCACCCGACTCTGCAGTTGCCATTGACTCTGCGGAGCTTTATGGTGTCTTTCAGCTCATTGTTTTGATTTTCCAGCCCGCAACTTCACCATTTTGGTTCATTCTCACAGCTCTTATCGTTTTCAGTCGCAGCTGTCAGCTAAAAAGCTCTATAAACCAACTGTACGTTACCTTCCAGCACCAAACAGCAGACAGAAAAGGTTAGCGACTAGCTGGTGAACATAGTGGAGCATTTAGCAGCTAAAGAGCCAGATACTTCCCTCAGGAGTTGGCAGAGACCAAAAACAGAGCTAAAAGGAGAGTGAATATCGGAGTTACATTCATCATTTGGAAACAAACACGACAAATTAATGATAATGTTGCTCCATATCTGCTGGATGTGTAAATATGCATCTGTTTGCTAAAAAGTGTTGTGTTTACAGCTTGTTTCCGCAGCCCCCAAGTAGCCAACAAATCAGTTATTGCAGGTTAAAGTAATTTTTTGGCATACTGTAAAAAGAGTTTAAAATACTAAGGTTAAACACTTCAGGTACAGAAATGACTGACCTGTGGCTTATACCAAATTCTCTATCGGTTGGTTCAAGAAATTCCTAATCTGTCCCTCCACATAATGGCATTTACAGCTGCGTTATAAAAGAGGACAGCCAACAGAGACAATGACAAAGCAGCCATATTATTACTCACCTCTTTATCAGACTTTACCACAATACCTGCTCTAATTAGCTAGCTAATGTTTCTGTTATGAAAATGTGACTTTATGTGTGTCAATTACAGCCCATCTTAAACAACATACCAGAGGCCTTATTGCAATTCCTTAATCACCTGTAGAGCTCCATAAAAGTACCACGTAATATCCATATATGAGCTATATTCTCATTTATGTGTGTCAGTTACATTTAATTGTGTTTGGGAGGAGTCTGTTTTGTCAAACCCTGATACAGAAAAATGTGAAATGGCAGTTTCTATATTCCCTCTCCTTCTCCTCAGCCTTACTTCCTCCCGCCTCTCATATGTGAAGAAGTAGCTGTGACTCACTTAGATTGCACGCATCTGCTGTGTGTTTGTAGCAACAAATATGTAGGCAGCCATTCTTCATGTTAACACACTTGCTGATACCAGTTTCATAAACAGTGTGCAAGATTGTGTAGGCTGCCCTATTTTTCTTGAAAACGCCATGTAGGCCATCGGATACCAGGGCAACATCCTCCTGTGCTGTTCCAGTCTCCTGACATCATAACAACGTCTCTCATACTTTTAGTGTGACAGGTAGAGGGCTTCTTTATTGTTTTTCTTAATACTTTGGATATGACTGATAGATAAGCAGTGGAAAGATGATTCCTGCCTCATTTACAGCAGCTGTGGGTGAAGTTGATTCCAAGGCTTCTAACATTAAATCAGAGTCAAGAGATTTTGTGGCACCTGGTTTGACATTGTTCTATTTTTCTCTCCTATGATGCTGCACAAAGTGGCAGTGTCTGCCACCCATTTTCTCTGCCATGGACACTGACACATGCAGAACAAGATCACCTCCCAAAATCATGCCCTTTTTTTGTTTTAACAATCGTGACAGCCTTGTCTTTTCATAGCTCAAGCTGTTTGGAGCATTTATAAAATAGTCTACTTTTCATGTATTGTGGTGCTTGCTATAAGAACACTCACTTGTTCATATGTTGCTCTCTGTTTTCTTCAGCTCTTCTCCCACAAAGTCTTTCAGATGGAAACAAAAGATTTAAGCAGCTTTAAAGTTCCCAGCTAGCCAGCTTCTTCTGCAATGTGAAGTACAACATGTCCCTACACTTGAAAAGACTCACTGTCTGATGTGGTACAATCAGCAAGGTCAGGCATTGTACTGTGTACCATGCAACACTTTTTATCATGGAATGCATGCAGCCGCTAGGAATCTCTGACCTCCATTAGCACCACATAGCCAAAATATTGTAAACGAGATGAAGATATTACCATATCTTGATGACTTTGCAGTACAACTTTGTTTTTGTGTTGTCCTACATATTTAAGACATACTAAGAGGCACTAATTATACTACAAATACTCCTAATGCTTCCTGTTCTGCGTAATTTGGTGACACACTGCTCATTCATATGACTTTCCAAACACTTTTTCCCTAAGTGTCTTCTATAAAATAGCACTTGATGTAGCACTTCTCAACAGTTAATTTGCAGTCTGTGTAATGCTCTGGCTCTCCTCTGGCAAGGTTATGGTGTCTATTAGAGAGGAGATACAGCATGAGATGTGGATAGAGTGGAGCTCGATCTGGCCTGTATTCCTGTTGGCCTGCTCACATTCTGCTGAGTCATGAGGTTTTGTGGAAGTCAGTCAACAGCAACTCAGTGAGGCTACAGGCCAGAGGGACTGGTGGGAAACTGCTACTACAGCAGCGGTCCGGGCTGATGAATCTACTCGTTACTCCAAACATTTCTATGTGGATTAGCAGACCTGCTTAGGGAAGAGGTAAAACTGTCTTGTGTTAATTGAAGGGACTTTTTAAATGCTGTGGCTGAGAGAGGCTTTTTTGTGCCCACTTGCCTTAAAGTCATTGTTTAATGATAAGAACCCATATACGTTTGGAAACTAGTTATGGGAAGATTGTAGAGGAACATTAGGAAGAGTCTAGTTTCGCTTCATCAGGACATTCCTTCTGTTTGTTTACAGTACATAATGAGAGGAGTCGTAATAATGGAGTCTGGTAAAGAGTGGGAGTGATGGGGCCTGTCCTGGTATTAGGTCTTTGTAACAGTATGTCAAGGAAAATGGTAATTTAAAAAATTAAACAAATACATAATTGGATCTAAGGGTAGTACTTCACGTGATGGAGTGCTACATGGCCCCTGGTTTTCTGTGTGCCAGTTGGTTTGCAGCTATTTGATTAAACACAACATTATTTAGGAATATGCACTATGTGGGCAGGACGGCACATGGTTACCACTGTTGCCTCACAGCAAGAAGTTCTGGGTTCAAAGCTCTGCCAGCTGGAGTTAGCATGTACTGTCTGTGCCTGCGTGGGCTTCCTCCAGGTGCTCCGGTTTCCTCCCACAGTCCAAAGACAAGCAGGTAGTTGTCTTTCTATACGTGTTAGCCCTGTGACAGACTGGTGGGTGCACCCTGCCTCTCACCCAGTGTGAGCTGGGATTGGCTCCAGCCCCCTGGATAAGGATAAGCATGTATAGGTAATAGATGGATGGGCACCATGTGAGCACTTAACTTTAAAAGTGGGGGTTGGGTATTAATGCAGGACCCACCTTAGTTGATATTATATTTAAGTGGTGCAGGTTTGCAGTTAATAAGTTTATGTAATGCCAGTTGACACAGTGAACCTGGGTTTTTTCAAACCTTGTTATCATGTTTAGATCCAAAAGCTTCTGACTAATGCCAGAGTGCAAAAACAACATAGATCCTGGATTTTCAGACCCATTTTTATTTTATTGAATTTGTATGGAGAAACCTGAGGCACATTTTTTTGATTTTGTTGAAGAGTAAGAAAATGACAGCATTACTTTGAATAATCAGGGAGAAAGCTAGAATTGGCCATGGGGTGCTAAGTCACTGTGTGTTTGGTGAACAACATATGAACCTCAATGGGTTTTTGCCTTACATGATAGGGCTTGATTTCCATTTCAGGGCAGACTATTCTTAAAATAACCAATCCAATGCATAACCAAATCCAAATTAAATAATCCAAGTTTTAATTGTTCACATAATGAAAACAGCAAATATATCGAGTGGTAGAGTGGGTCGTCCACCAATCGGAAGGTCGGTGGTTCGTCCCGGCTTCCCCCAGCCCACATGTCGAAGTGTTCTTGGGCAAGACCCTGAACCCCAAATTGCTCCCGAGGGCTGTGCCTTCGGTGTGTGAGTGTGAGTGAATGTGTGTGAATGATTAATTAGTTTCTTTGTACTGATGAGCAGTTCTGCCATCAGTGTATGAATGTGTGTGAATGGGGTGAATGCAATATGTAGTGTGTGAAGCTCTTTGAGTGGTCGGAAGACTAGAAAGGCGCTATACAAGTACAGTCCATTGACCATGACAATCTTGACATTTCCTTGAGGAAGATATGTTTCTGTTTCCAGCTAAAACCTGTCAGTGCTATGCTAAAAAGAAGCTGATATTCCCCCGAAGACCATCCCATGAATTTGCAGCCTGACATGCCTTATCACTGAAACAGCTCCCAGCGCTGTAGCATGATGTCATCGCAGATTACAGTCTGGGCTCTGTGGATTGTAGCCTTGAGAGTCGTGCACACTGCATCCTCAAGTCGGTTGACGTCTGGCAGGTTCATTGCATCGGACTGTTCCTCCCATTCTCTACTCTTCTACCCACCCACCGTCGCTCTCTTCCTTTCCCTCCCACTCACGTTTCTCTACAGGAGGCTGTTGCAGTCAGGCAGCATCATGGAGGCTGGATGTGTGGTTGCCGCGGTGATTGAGAATGCTGCCTCAGGACCCCAGGGTGAACCAGGAAGTAGTGACGTCCTTGAGAGGTGAGTTACTCTCTTTTCTGCGATTCATGGCAGCCAATCAGAATTATGTAAAAGAGAAGTAATGAGATGCTACATGAATAAAAGTAGGAGCTGTGTAATGGTAAGGATAAAATGTGACCCTTTTCTCAGAGGGAGACAGAGAGAAAAACTGTTGTTGTATAAAGCTCCATCAGGTACAAAACTCACTGTATTTCCTAGTATTTCCTATGAATTTACATTCTGTCTATGTAATTAATTATGTCACTGTGGATCACATAAATTACACTGTGTGTCACTGTTCTTGGCTTCATGTCCTGATCTCATCCCGTTGAATCACTGTGCCAAATCCAAGGCCTGTCTCTCTCCTCTCTTTGTTGAGCTGAATGAACCTCACCCTCCACTCCCAAATACATTGAGTCACATTTCAAGTGAAGGTTTTGTGAAGCACTCCTTTGTGGGTGCATTGCTTTTATGGCTCTCTGAATAGACAAGCTTTTCTGTCCTGAACGCATACAAAAGACACCATGGCTTTTTGTTGACCCCACTATAGTGAGAGATGCTACCATTTTTCATCTGCATCAACAATTTATTCCCATCTAGATCTGAATAGAAAAGATTATTATTGTCTCATGTTTTATTAATGCAGATTCAAACACAACAGACCTAGTACAACATGTTTTTTGGGCCATGCTGGTGCAATGTCATGATTGAGCCACAAATTGTGAATTCATCTCCCTCACTTGCTCCCTCTGGTGTATTTAAAAAAACTACATATCTTATTTGAAAAACCCCAGACTACATGGACGTTAACTTTATGACATGCCACCTTTCTTGTGTTTTAATTCTTGTGTTGATATAGCCTGTCTGTTTCTGCAGAGATTTGCTACCATCTACTGACCTGGACAAAGACGAAGCCTTACCTCAAGCCACCAACAATAATCCTCCAGAAGAGAAACAGCCACAGGAGACATCCACTGCCATGGTACACACCCACACACACGACTTTGACTCATCACTTATACAAATAAAATACATAAACACCCACCAACATACATGTTGCCCTTCTTCCATGAGGCTGCATTGGTTGTGTAGGTGATTCATACCATGATGTCACCACAGCATGATGTCAGTGAAGTCATATACTGTCATGTGAGAGTCAGTAAGTCACTGTGATGAAGGTGTGAAGAGGTGTAAAACTGCATTTGAGGATGTCTCACCTCCAGGTTGGGAATGAGAGTGAAGTGGCATGTTTGAGAACTACTGAGGTAAAGGTGTTATGACAATATTGCAATGTTTACTTCTGGTTACTCCAGGCCTCCACAGCAGCTCTTTCTTTACATCTCTGTGGGGAAATTACTTTCCTGTTTTTAGAATCAAAGGCTCTTGGATGAGTGATAAAATATCTTCAGCTTTTCTATTGTACTTTATGCATATATTTTTTGTTTATTTCGATTTTTAAAACATACATCATCCTTCACATATGTCAAATGTCCATAAACAAACTAATCCACTTGGACAAAACAAACAAACACTACAAGACACAAACATTACCAATATTATAATAATATTAATAACAATACTTCATAGACAAACACATAGAAAGAAATGTCTTACCATTACAGTAGCATAAGATAGCATAACATAACATTAGCATAAAATAATATCATATAGCTTAACATAGCAAAGCACAGCATAACATAAGCAAAACATAACATAACATTAGCACATTAGATGTACAACTCACTACTTTAGTCTTATACCAGGCATCTAAGTTTGTTTCCTGCGTCCAAACTGTTTATGGTGATCAACATAATTATTCTCGACTGTAATCGCTTCTCCATCAGTTGTCCTGTGACTGACTGACACTTATTGATGTCTGCTTTCTCTGTGGCAGGTGAGGAGTGATGACATCACAGAGCACCCAGCCGAGCCCCTCCTGCGCTCCTGCGTCAGCACGGCTAGCATGAAGGTCAAGAACATGAAGAAGTAGGTGCTCCCCATGACAGTGTTGCTGCTATTATAGGCTGTAAAACAGGGCTCTTATCCAGGCCAGTGAAATGAGGACCTATAAAATTATGGGCGCGGCACAGACAGACAGACGAGTCTGCCTGCTGCATCTCTAACCCTCACACATAGGCCTAATCTCTCTTTTCCCTCTTTTGCTATGCTTTGCTTTTCTCTCCATCACGGTGTCAGTGTGTTGAATACTGATGAGGTGCTGTTGTGCTGTGTGTTTTTAGGCTGACGTTCCCCAGAGGTCACTTCCCCAGGTTGGCAGAGTGTGCCCATTTCCACTATGAGACTGTTGACTTTGGCAACGTTCAGGTGAGCCCTGAAAATACTTACACTGTGACTTCTGCTGCAGAGAGTTACTGTGTTCAGTAATTGTGTTTTTGGCTCAAGTTCAGTGGCCATTTTGGTGAATTGCTCCAAAAATGCATCATTCTTGAAATGCAACGTGTCAGTCGAATCAATAACCTTGTTTGTCTTTTGTGGGCAGCCCCATTATTGCATTTTCCTTCTTCTTCCTTCCTGAAATGTCACATTAGAGCTGTTAGTGTCATTTTATCAGGAGAGCTACAAAATATTAATTTGCACAGAATTATACCCCACCATGCATAAATCATTATGTTTTCACTATTAAAGATTTTATTAGTCCCATTCCTATTAAATCCATGATCCGATTCCAGCAGTGTGTTAATCCCCTGCATTACTGTATATAAATGCCAGACTCATCTGACCTCTGTAAACCTGCGACTTATTAGTTTGACTTAAGCACATGATGTCAACCAGTTAGTAACTGAGATACAGCAGTTTCCTGGATAGACAGCTGAGTCTCTCCAGGAATTGTAGGAGATGACTCATTTTCAAAGTGAAAACCTGTTCTGACAAAACAAAAGGGGGTGTGAGAAAATATGGTTACAGTTAGATGTAGTTGGAGGTAAATGCTCTGTCGTACACTATTTTCACAATATTAATTCATATTGTATTATTATAAACAAACTTTTGGGGGATTTTTAGCCATGCAAGCGGCACAACTCTATGGATGGCAATGTCATTCTGTCTGTGTGTCAGTTGGTGCATTGTATCTTGACAACTACTGGATAGATTCCCATGATTAATTTTGTACAGACATTACCCCAGGCTCCAGAGGATGAATCCTAATGACTTTGATGATCCCCTGACTTTTCGTCTTGCGCCACCATGAGGCTGACATTTTTGGTTCAGAGTGAAATGTCTCGATAACTATTTGATGGATTGCCATGAAGTTTGGTACAGATATTCATGTTCCCCTAAGGATGAATTGCATTATGTTTGAATTTTTCCAAATACCTGCAAAACTAATGACATTCCCACCAGCCTCAGCTGTACTCCATGTTTAGAGGTACTGTACTAAGCTATTGTTAGCATGCTAATACGCTAAACTAAGAAGGTGAACATTATACCTGCTAAACATCAGCATTTTAGCATGCTGAAATTAGCATTTAGCTCAAAGCACCACTGTGCCAAAGCATAGCTCCACAATGCCACTAGCATGACTGTAGACTCTTGGTCTTGTTTTCAGAAACAGATTTGAATATCCTGTGGTCATGGACTCTAATATGTATATAATGACTCTCGCCAGCCAACAAATGATTTGGACATATAGACTTTTTTATGTTTAAGAAAGAGTGTATTTGCAGCAGTGATAATGCGAAGCAGTGAAGCACTAGTGGTTGCTCAGTCATATGTGGAAGTAGCTGTTAACTACTTGGTTAACCTCAATGCAGTTCAGTTTGCTGGCCAGCAGAGTGCAGCAGTCGTCTCTCCACATACCAGAAGCTGCCAATGGATCTTCACACAAAAGACTGCATAAGCAGTGCATGCATGCTGTAGGGCTGAATCTCTACATGTAGCGGTAATGGACTATAGTGAAGTGGGCTGGAGGGGCACTTAAATCCCAGGATGCTCTCAGTCTGTTGGGTAAACGTCCTGTTGTGGTTGCCATGACTGTGATGGCTCCATCAGTAGAGTGGAGGCAAGTGAAGCAGCACAACAGTTTCAGTGACCTTGAAAAGCTCCACAGGGAGAAGAAAAGCTGAGCTGAGCTGGAAGAGAAATATCAGTCTGGGGAGACACTTGACACTGAAAGCTGTACACACATATACCAACATACAGTGGGCACATGCCACTGTGCAATTTACTTTTACATCTGTATGTTATTTTTGATTAATTTCTTGACTTAGTCTTTGTTCTTGTTGTATCTCCCATGATGCATTTGCCTGTCTCTATATTCACAGACTGTGGCGGCAGGAAGGGAGGGTACTGATCAGGTCTCCTGTATCCTAATCGCAGAATAGCACAAGGACAGCAGACTGCCTCTGTCTGATTCCTCTCCAGATCAGCTCCAGTCTCGCCTTGAGAGTGGAATGAATGAGAATTGTTTTGAAATGAAGAAGGGTCGTCTATCTATCTTGTGCAGCTTTGCCTCTGCATGATGGATGAGCTTGTGCATCTGTGTGTGCCGGTTGAGCCCATTTACTGCCAAACCCCCTTTTGTCACTGGAGAAAGGAGAGGGAGAGGGGGAGGGGGGAAGGCGATGGAGGCAGAGTACAGGAGAGGGAGGAGGGGGAAGAGATGGAAGAAGGGAGGCAGGAAGGGGGGTAAGACACACAGTGGGAAGCATCCTCTTCGTATTTTCTGCGTTGAATAGAGCAGTAAGCGTGTGGTGATCCAAAGCCCTGTGAATTAGCATTTTACGTAAGGCGGCAGGGGACGGCAAACATGTGAGTAAGAAGCAGCATTTAAACTCTGCTGCCCTCAGCCCAGAATTGGCTTGTTGGAGGAGATTACTGAGATCCAGGACTGCGGCTGCACACAAAGAGAGAGCCACTTCCTCCAGCTGTGGATGGATACCTGAGATGCCTTAGTGGCAGGTAACCTGAACATGTGGACGATTATGTATTCATTTGAGCTTCTGGTGCCAGATTTGAGTCTGTGAGTAAATAACATAATGCAGGTATGTTTCTGCACAAAGGGTTGAAAGGTCTGAGCTGGGTTAGCATGTTTTATTTTGAAAGGAGTAGTCTTTGGGGTGTGAGCATCATAGAGGAAGCGATGCTCAGGCATGCCTTCAATGAAAACTTTCAGATTTTAGCTGTTTGATTTCATAATTAAAAAAAAATTTCAAGCTAGTTTTTTGTTTCATCACAAAAGAATCTTAGTTTATCTATAATTATTTATATGATCCTGCTTCCCATCATGCTTTGGCCTTTTCATCCCCCTTCAGTACTTAATTCAAATGCTTATTTCTGACTATTATTTCAAACAAATCCTTTCAGTGAATATGAGCTCCTCCATCATGACTTATTCAAAAACATATTTCTCATTCTGCATTCCTTGTCAGCCTGGTTTGCTGTATTACTGTTGAGCAGTAACTAGGTCGCTGTGTGTTGTGTAACAGTGTATCTGGATGAGTTGCTAACAGTTATAAATAACCAGAACTTCCCTTGGCTTCCAGGCCTTTGAAGTCTCTTCTACAGTAATGTCTATCACTGTATTCCCAAACTCTTGCAAGGCTTTGATCTTCTCAGTTTTGGGGCATATAGAATATTGTTGAGAAGAAAGAAGAAGAAGAAGAAATCTGTGCTAAATCTACACCGCCTCCAAGTGCAGATATCCTAGCAGCTTATGTATTATACATTTCATTCTGCAGGATTTATGGTGAAGTGAGAATATGAATGACTTCTATGCTGGTGGCAGAGGAAATATCCTGTACTTATTTCTCAAATAAACTTTATCATGAAGGTTTTCATATTCAAAGAACATTCGTCAAAATTTCTAAAGAAGTTTCAATAAAAAATCCTTTTTAAAAATGTTAACATACCTCTTTTTTCAGGCATTACTTCCAATAGTTCTTTGTTACTCAAGTTTTGAATTTTTCTACACTCAAACCCACAGCTCAGTATAAAAGTGGTTTTACTATTTAATGGAAAAATGGGGTTGGACATGTTGTACTTCTTGTATAGCAGGTCACATACAGAGAGGTTGTTGTATTATACACATCCATTATTTAGAATGTGGGCCCTCTCAATATTCGCTCCTCCGTCTCTCTTTTTTTTCTGGTTCTTCTCCCTCATAGTTGGCCTTTGCAGAGGGGCAGAGCGAAGGACCAAAGGTTGGTCTGGACGCCAAAGAGCTGGTCCTTCTGGTCCAGATCATTTGCCAGGTAACATCACTTGCTACATTTGGAAAATAGACTACATGGTATAATATCTCAAATTACTTTGCTTTAGTTTTTCGAAAGTTTTTTTCTTTTTCTCTTTGTCAGGGTCGAAACTGGCTGGTAAAGAGATCCTACGAAGACTTCCGGGTGCTGGACAAACACCTGCACTTGTGTATCTATGACCGCCGTTACTCCCAGCTCACCGAGCTGCCAAGATACGACACATTAAAGGACACCGTTGAGGTACCTCAGAGCTACAACTCCATTATCTCTAATCTTTGATATAAATTACTCACAAATTAGAAATTAAGCTTCATTAACACTTAGGATTCATCTGGTAATGAAATGAGTCTGTTCTGTTGCATGTAGTGTGGAAAATTACTCTTTAGTTGTCATGCTTTACTAAATCTTCACAATCTTGTGTCTCCATTCAGTCAGTAACCAAGATGTTGGCCACATACCTGTCCCGCTTCTCCGCCATTGCTGACAACAAGATCAACTGTGGTCCAGTACTAACATGGATGGAGGTATCTCCTTGTCAGCTGTCACACTTGCTATCAGTTATTCACTCTCTAGAAAGGACCCCATTTAGTTAATTCAATATTTAATGTTCACCGTTAATATTTAAATAGTTAAGTTAAAGGCACAGTCAGACATTTTTGGAAGTACAGTTGTTTGCTCAGAGTCTGCAGATGAAAATCTGTACAGGACATTATGGCTTAGCGGCGTACAAAAACTGGAGGACTCAGCTATTTCTGGATGAACAACTGCTGGGCATCCTCATAGTGGTGCCAGGTTTGTGCACAACACCTAGGCATATGTGGTACTCCTCTGCAGCTGGAGATGCTGTGCAGGTCGGTTTGGGTTGGTGTGCCAACTCTTCAAATTAAATTCAATGTTGAGGGTTTTTAGTGTTTTTTTTTTCTTTGTTTGGTTATTTAGTGTATTTTTCCCCCCAATAATAATGTGGGAGTAGGCTTAAATATACGTTTGTGTTTCTTCTTTGATGAGATTGCTGTAAACAGATTTTTTAAAACCAAAGTCCAAAACAAGATAATTATATGATTAGCTGAAACATTGGCTAGGCAAGCCCATAGTAAATACCAGGAAAAATACTAAATGATTACATTAATAAAACCACACTACAGTAACATATTGTATTGCTGCTCATGTATTCAAAATACCAATAGTGTGCGTTGCTTGTCTCCCTCTGTCACTTTAAATGAAGCAAGAGCGAACAGCTGTTTCTCCCTGCTTCCAGTCTTGCAGCTAAGCTTGGCCAACATGTCTAACTCTTGACAAGATGGCTAAAATAATAATAAAATACATTTTCTTTTCCAGATCGACAACAAGGGGAACCATCTGCTGGTGTCTGAGGAATCCTCAATCAATGTGCCTGCCATCGCTGCTGCACACGTCACCAAACGTTACACAGCGCAGGCCACAGATGAGTTGACGTTTGAGGTATGATGATCCCATCGTAATGCCTTTTTAATGCGTTCAACTGTGATCAGACTTTATTCTCATCATCATACTCTTTGTGATCCAGGTGGGGGACATTGTGTCAGTCATAGACATGCCTCCTAAAGAAGACACAGGCTGGTGGAGGGGGAAACATGGCTTTCAGGTGAATCATCTTCTTGTTGTTCATTATGTTTAATGAATTATTCATAATCATTGATAGCTACCCACGAGCTAACGGTCAAGTGCAGTTTGATATGATGGGTGGGGTTAGGTAGTCACCCCAAATCACATTTGATTGGATACATTTATGTAAGTGATGTGTTATCAAAAATCTTTTTATGTTTTACAAGACGAGGAAAGAGAGGGATTTCGATATAAATAAATACTCAATAATGATTTTTGGCATATACTTAGCTCGTAACAAGAGATAAATGAATAATCGACACAGGATTAGAAGTTTTATTTTTCACTTCACTGTGTCTTTAGGTAAAACGTTTCTTCATCCAAATTACAATTTGGAGTCCAGTGAATTCATTCTGAGAGATAAGGACATACTGCTTGGTTTCATATTTGCTTAAATTGAGATTATATGAGTTGAATTCCTTGTTTTTTAAAAGCACAACATCAAAAACAAGCTAGTTTGTCACTGCGGTTGAGTGACACGCTAAGATGCTTTGCACAATAAGAATGCAAACCAGCTATTTTCAGTCTGAGGCAGCTTGTACCCTCATGCTTACTGACCTATTTCTGTACCTTCACCCTACTACAGTCTGCCACAGCTCTAAACATCGACACTGGTCTTGGAACTTACAAGTGTATATTACCATCTCCGTCTATCCTCTTTACTCTGCTCATCCTCTTCTCTCTACTTGCAGGTTGGTTTCTTCCCCTGCGACTGTGTTGAGCTGATAAATGACAAGATTCCCTCTAGCGTTCAAAGCTCGGTGGCGAAGCCAGGTACTCCTCAGTGTGTGTCTGTCCTTCTGCTTGATGATTTATTTAAGACTTGCTCCCAGCATGTGAGACGCATTGATTTAATGTGGCTGTTATGTGTGTGTGTGTCATCTTAATCAGTGTGTAAGAAGCATGGGAAGCTAGTAACGTTCCTGAGGACTTTTATGAAGTCTCGACCGCCGCCTCAGAAGCTGCGGCAGCGCGGCATCCTCAGAGAGAGAGTGTTTGGCTGTGACCTGGGGGAACATCTCCACAACTCAGGACATGAGGGTAAATTATTCCTACAATGGCTTCTATTTTTAATTTTCTCTGTCATTTTCAATCATGTAATTCTTACCTGCTGTCGCTTCACACTGAAATGTTTCACATTTTCAAATTGTAAATACCCCGAAAAGGGATTACCCAGTGAATCTGCTGCCTGTATAGTGGATTTGTGATACATTGCTGTGATGTTGAGTCGGTGGTGTGAATAACTGTTTTATGTTTGCCAGCAGGATGTGCTTCTGATAGAGCCTTGTAGATTTGCCAAAAGCTGCGTCTTTATTTCTGTTTTTTCAGACGTGTTGAAATGCCGTGCGATAGAGGCAAGGCTCACATTAATTTCAACCATTTATGTCATGTCATGTCAGTTTATGCAGATTATTGGATTAAAGCTACATGCGTACCATTCTAAAATATTATGTAGACCAGTGCTTCCCAGCATTATTTTGCATTATTTTAAGCCATCAAAACAAAAACAAAAAAAGGATTCTCCAGAGCTCCTGGAATCCTGGAAAAATATTTTTTTTTAACTTGTGTGCTGAAGATAATAACTTGATACTTAAATTTATGACCTTAGTATTTGTAAAATCCTGGCTAAGGCAGTTTTCTTGGCTGCGGTGTCAATGAGCTGTAATCAAATCGTTTGATTTGGGGTAATTGTTAGAAGCCTGAAAGGGTAAAACTAGAAAAAGTCAATGTTTTGTTTAAAAAAAAAAATTCTATTAATCATCTCATGACCCCTGAGATTTATCTACCATCCCCCAGGTTAGGAACCACTGATGTAGACTGAATTGATATTCATTTCCTACTGATTTGAGTGAAATTGAAATACTGTAGAAGAGATTACACATAGGTTGTTATATCATGACATGTTCCAGGTGCATAGCGACAAACTCTCCTTGCTAAAACATCCAAACTCAATGAAAGCACAGTGATCATAGAGCACCTGTTTAACAGAAACTTAACATTTCAGCCTCTCTTGACTCTCTACTGTCTCCTGTAGTCCCACAGGTTGTTAAGAGCTGTGCTGACTTCATAGAGAAACATGGAGTCGTGGATGGAATCTACAGACTGTCTGGGATCTCCTCCAACATCCAGAAACTGAGGTTTGTGCCCATTTTGAAATTTTACCCAAAATAATGTCTTATACAGGATGGTTTGTTGTTTAATAAGAGCCTGCACATATGTGTTTGCATGGCAGGCTACTTAGATGGTAACTCAATTCTGACAAATTGTCGGTTTTGTGTAGGATTATGGACTGACCTGATACACTAGCAAGAACTGATTTGGAAGCGGTTATTGCACATTTACAGAAAGTATCAATAAAATAGCTGCTAAGTGATGTTTTTTGAGCTGCTTATTCTGAAATCCATCAAATACAATTACATTCAAGCTGTGCAGCTTGGAATGGCTGTAATGATTTTCTCGTCTATTTTATGCATGCCAGGAGGAATTCGTGAAACAAACTCATTAGTAGATAAACTGAGAGGCACATAGTCTGATGGGGTGTTGACAGCCAATCAGAATGAATGTTCTCACATGAAAAACTTGTTGCCACATCATATCTCAATGTTTTAGGAAATGATAAATATCTGGTGACTTGTTGATGTTTCTCACAGTTTATACTGGTTAAGGGTATCGAAAGGTGACCTTCTTCTTTACCTGCTCCACCTCACTGTTAAATATATTATATTTTTTAGTTTGGGGAGGAATATTATTAAAGATGTCAAAGAGATGGAAAGAATGTTCTCTTCATTTGTAAATTATGATTTATAAATTTGACAGCTTTTGGCAGTATTATCGAAGTGTTACAGTGTCCTCCTTGTTTTTGTGTTTTCATACTGACAGATGGGCAGTAGGATGACTCCCACGCCGTTCTATATCTTCTTCTTCTTTCTGTCTCTGTATAGGCACGAGTTTGACTCAGAACAGATCCCAGACCTGAGCAGAGAAGTCTTCAGACAGGATATCCACTCAGTGGGCTCCCTCTGCAAGCTGTACTTCAGAGAGCTGCCCAACCCTCTGCTCACCTACCAGCTCTACGACAGATTCTCAGTAAGGACGAGAGCAATGGAACTGGGGCAGGGACTTGTGCTGGGGATAAATATGGGAATGGAAACTGGCTGCAGAGGACACATTTCCAGTTACTCAGTGATTATCAAAGAACCGTAAAAACAATGTAAAATTTTCAGCTCATTTTGAAGTGCTGCTCAAAATAGGGTCATTGCATTACGCTGAGCTCTCTAGGAACAGCAGGGGATGTGCACGCCAAAACCAAATAGCAGATTAAGTGAGCCAAAACACTGGCTGCTCTGAATATAAAAGGGAAAAATAGTGGCAACTCCCTCTGCTGCGATTATCAGCCCTCTCAGTGATGTGTGCTTTATCCTCTGTCTTCACAGGAGGCTGTGTCTGCAGCCACAGATGAGGAGAGGCTGGTCAAAATCCACAATGTCATCCAGCAGCTGCCTCCTCCACATTACAGGTCAGGTTTAAAGCTCACTGTTGCACCCTGGTGGCCTGAGGTGGAATTGTTTGATTTCTAGAAAAGGGAGTGCTGCATCAAAATACCTCAAACTGTCAATGCTATGATGCTTATTTTAATTGTGTGAAGATAATGCACCACCAAAAAACTTTTCTTTTACTTAGGTCTCAAAAACAGAGAAAATCCTGCTCTGAGATGTGAAACTCTTAAGTCACAAAAATGTCTGATCACTTACAGCATAACATTCCTGCTGTACATATGCATTTTCTAATAACTTCCATGCAAAGTGACATTAATCCTGCTTGTTATTGGATGCACTGAACTCTCCAGTTCTGTGACAGTTCTGACTCCACCTGCTGGTAATAGGTAGGATAACAGTGTTAGACGACCAATATGGCCTTCTCCTATGACCCTAGGATTGACCTTATTTCCTGTCTAAAAGGAAATATTTTGAAATTAACAGGTAAAATGTATATTAAATATTTGCTTTTCTTTATCTAAAGGACTCTGGAGTACCTCATGAGACACCTCTCCCACCTGGCCACCTTCAGCCCCATCACTAACATGCACACTAAAAACCTGGCTATTGTCTGGGCGCCGAACCTCCTCAGGTGACTCTTGAACTTCATTATTCTAGACTGCATGAAAACTGAATTTAATTGACACTGTTAGCGCCCACATTGCCGTTTCCTTCTAGTGTTTCTGTGACAGTGAACTGGGGCATGTCTCAGTGGTCCAGAGCTGTGAAATAGGTTGTGCTGTACTGTAACTGTGTTTCAGGTCCAGACAGATCGAGTCGGCCTGTTTTAGCGGCACAGCAGCGTTCATGGAGGTGCGTATCCAGTCGGTGGTTGTGGAGTTCATCCTCAACAACACTGAGGCTCTCTTCAGCCCTAAACTCAATGCCATCATACGGGAAAGCACAGGTAGGTCAAAATAGAAACAAAATGACATGTGGCATCTGTTCTGAGGTTATATGCATTTCTAACACACTCTAAACACCTTACTTTTAGGTAACAACACCTTATCCAGACCCAAGTCCCTGCTGGTCTGCTCCCCGTCCACAAAGTTACTGTCTCTGGAGGAGGCCCAGGCCCGCACTCAGGCACAGCTGGGCTCCCCGGCCACCACCCCCAGCCTCACCCACAGTGACTACATCGAGGTTGGGGAGGGACCCGGAGCTCTTCTCGGCAAGTTCCACACAGTCATCGAGCTCCCGATGGAGAGGTAGTTTCATGGACCGCCTGATCAGTCCTCCTTTTTATTTATTATATGAATTTTTCATGAGCATGAGTAAACATGTCATCATTTGTGATTTGTAGTGTGTGTGATCATTAATATTTTTTAGTGCTGAAACAATTAGTTGATTGGCAGAAAATGTAAAGAAAACAATTCTGGTAGTTTCTTAATCATTTAAGTCATTTGTTAAGCAAAAGTACATACACAATAGCAAACATTTGCTGGTTGCAGCTATTAAAATCTGTCACATGTGAGGATTTGCTGCTTTTCTCTGTTTTTATATCATCGAAAATTGAATAGCTTTGTGTTTTGGACTGTTGGTCGGACAAATCAGTTTGCAGTATTAAAGATGTACTTTGTAACCTGAGAAATTGTGATGGGTATTTTTCACAATTTTCTGACATTTTGGCCGCTAAACAATTATTCAGATTAAAATATAATGATAATCGTTAGTTGCAGCTATAATGTTTTGTTTTTGTCATTTTAATAATTTTTTGCTTGTGTGCTTGTGAACTTTTGTTAGATGAAACAGTGAGTGTGACAAGACGATTTGTTTCTGTGTTGTAGCAGCAAGCGGCCTCCTGCTAAGGCTAAGAAGTCTCCTGTGGGGAACTGGCTCTCCTTTTTCCACCTGGGCAAGTCCCAGTCTGTGTCTAAACGTAAACTGAAGCGACACCCCAGCGAGCCTAACGAGATAAAAAGCATTGCACTGCCAGGTCAGATTACTGCTGCTATTACACAGCCAGAAAACATGAAGCTTTTTTTAATGAATTTGAACATGTCAATTTCTTCAACTAATCTTGACAGTTCAAATGGTGTTCAAATGGTCTTTTTAGAAGTGGTGAGGATTAATTTCAATGAGAAAAATAATTTGCCCTAAAAACATTTCCAGGTGGAAGAGGAGATAGCGGCACATTGCGTTCTACCAAAAGTGAGGAATCTCTCACCTCTCTGCACAATGTGGAAGGTATTCATTAAAATTGTACATTTTGCACACTTAAATTGGCTCCCAGTGGTTTATATTATCTGTGTTTTTGTGACTACTGAAGATTCTGGTCTTATGCATGCGTTTTTTTCCATCTCAGGGGAACCTCCAAGTTATCGCCCCCGCAGACCTCGTTCAACTAGTGAGGCTATTTCTGCCGTCTGTAGAGACGACCTACACAACACCAGAAGTAAAGACGACCACAGAAGCCACCCACTGAATGAGAGTCATAATGGTGCTGATCGTGTCCGCACTGCAGCATGTATTTCACCTCCACACCAGGAGGATGATCTTGATCTTTGTCCGCCGGCCACAGGCATGTCTAGTTTGGACTTTGACCCCATGTCTTTTCAGTGCAGCCCACCCTCAGCTACGCCTGGGCTGCAGCACAACAAAGACGGAAATAAATGGAGGAAGAGCGCAGGGTGTTTCAGTGAATCAGAGCCCATCTCCTCTCCTAACAACATTAGCTGCACTCAGTCTCCAGATATTAGCCCGGTTCTCTTTAAAGGTGGGAAGAAGGTTACCTCCAAGCCGCTCTCTCCTAAACTCAGGAAGAAATCTTTTAAGACGCAAGCAGATGTTCAGAATGCATCCGCCTTTCCTCCACCTCTTCCTTCCTCTTCTCCCCCAGTGGAGAAGTGTGAAGCTCCACTGGTAGATGGAAAGGGCACAAGAGTGCCCTACCAGCACTGCAGCCCACTCAGCACTGCGAGCCAGGCATCAGCCCTGACCGACCTCAGTCAGTCTGCACAGAACCTGCCTGATCCAGGTCAGTACCACTCCTCTTCAACATCATACATAACATTTACTGTATATAGTTAGAATCTATTTAAATAATAATGCATTATGTAGTTTCTTATGAAAGCTTTTGTGTCTTGTCCCATCATGTCTTACCATAGCTTTGTTTGTCCTGTCATACTGTAGCGTTGTTTGTCTTATCCCTCCCCAGGAACAGATAGACTTATGAGTTCAGTGTCTGTTCTCCCTCCTCACCCTCCCTTGACGAGTGCTGCGCGCAAGTTGGCTTTGGCTCTGGCCGAATCTGCCCAGAAGGCCAGCAGTGGCTCCCAGAGAAGAAACAAGATCCCATCGCACCCTCTCCAGAGACAGGAAGCTCCTCACACCCAGGACAGACCGCCCCGGCCCTCTGTTCTCAATCTTAAAGTATACCCCGAGGAGTACTTCACCCCTCATGTCACCTCTGTTTCCCAGTGGCAAGCATCGGAGCACTGCTGCCCTGATCCTGTTCGTTTCCTACCTGCACACCTCGGCTCAGAGTCATCGCAGGTAACTGACGGACAGGAAATTATGTGCAATTTCACACCTAATGTCAGCCCACTCGGGTCAGGGAGCTTGGAAGAAGGTAGTGCAGAGATGAGGGACCGAAGAGAGGAAAAAGAGCTTAGAGATGTCACACAAGCCACCTATCAGAGCGTTGGCGTTTCAACACCCACCCAACCTGTGTGCTCCGCTCCGAGCCCGTCAACTACTCCTGTATATGTGAACACTGACTCTATCAATGTATTTAATTTTCGTGCTGTTCTGGCGGAGACCTCCATGCCTGCCTCAATCGAGGAGGTCCTTCCACGTCCATTACAGCCCTCCTCAACCCATCACTACAGCCCGGAGGAAGACAGACCTCTAGGCCTGGTTGAGGATGTCTACGGTAATCATCATCATCATCATCATCGCCCAATTCAAACAGGACGAATGCCTGCACCTCACTGCCCTCGGCCCGACGCTCTGCCACATCACCTTTTGGGGCCAAAGAGCGTGTACAGGCAGTCCTCTGAAAGCCGCTACAGCACTTTAGGATTAAGACACCCTTTGTCACCTCAGTACAGACGTTACCATAGAGATGAGCACCTTATCAGTGGCTGCCACAGGCAACAAGGCCAATGGCAGAGGACAGAAGATAGAATAGTTGGGCACCCGGCCATCCGGAGGGCTCGCTCCTTCCATGCCCCTCAGATTAGTCACTACGAGCTGGCAGAGACAGAAGTCCTGCCCCCTGACACCATGTTTTATGCTGAGCAGACATCGAGCCAGGAAGCGCCCTATCAGAGGCTGATTCAGACCGGCATCCACCCTGTTCGGCCGCAGTTTGGGAACGCACATGCTGACTGTCGTTACAGCCCGTATTCTGATATGAACCCAGTAGATGGCTCCCGCTATTATGTAGAGCCCTGCCGGCAAAGCGGTATCCGACACAGTCAGTCTTACACCATGCGTTCAACAAGAGAAAGTGGACAATCAAATTACTACAACTGCTCTCCACACCATGTCCCTCCTGTGAACAGGGAGCTTTACATACAAAGCAGGGACACTGTTGTTTACGAGGCTAGAGATGCAGAAGTTTTTGAAAGAGTCGTGTATCAACCAGTCAAGCAGGAGAGTAAATCCAGACGTAAAAATACATGTCCAGCTGTGTCTCCTTTTGAGAGCCCTGTCTCGCCGACTGTCACAAGAAGCAGAGACATAATACACACAAGAAGCAAGTCAGACCCTGGAAACGCTTGCCTCCTCTCCACTGGCAGGACAGAAAGCCAAAATGTTGTGGTAGCTACATCCCCAAACTCACCAAGGTCTCAACACACAGACCCTGAGGTCACCAGGCAGCAGTATGGTCACCGGTCGAGTGCAGAGCCGGGACCATCCAGGCGGATTCAGATCAAAGAGAGCTCTTCGCAGCAGCCACCGCTTCGCAAAGTCCCCTCTCTTCCAGAAAGGGGCTGTCCTAACCTCAAGAGCATCGAGCACAATGACAGAAGCCATACACGAGGTCATGACCAGGATCAATTAATGATGACCAACGCTGACAACAACTACTCCGGTATTGTGAAACCCAGCATCCTCAGGAGGCCAGGGAGGTCGCAGAGCACCAGAGAAAATCGTCACCACTGTCATCACCATGCCAAATCCCCTCTGGATCCAGAACATCTGGGATCCTTTTCCACTCAGCCCAACAGAAGGACTCAGAGCACTAAAGTCAGGCCCACACAATATGACCACATGGAGGGGTATTACGCAGTGCCCAAACCTAAACCCACAAGATCCGGTAAAGCTGTGGCCGGATATTTGCCTGGCCAGGGCTGCATGTCTCCCCGCGGGCACAGACTGCTTTCCAAGGCTCTGGGTCACGAGGCTTTTTATCAAGCCGCACTGAGATCAGAGGCCGGGGTCTACGAGTGATTCTGACCACTGGTTTTATCTGATTCCACATCGGGGCCAAAGGAGTACAGCACTTTATCCTCTGCCAGACCAACAGACTGTTGTGTTGAAAGTGTGTTTAACCTTCCGGAGCTGCTAAAAAGTGTGAAGTGAGGCTGCTGCTGGGGATCATACTGTCGCCATCGCTGGTAGTTTCATATTTTGCAGTGGCTTTTGAGGGAGCTCAAAGGGAACAAGTGATGCGTATGCAGATGTTGTCTTAAATTTGGATATTTGAAAGTAACAGTAAGAGAGGCATGTTTGAGAAAATGATGGCTTATATATTTTATTGAACGTCTAAACAACAAGAGATGACAAGCTAAAGTAACTGGTTTTATTAATATGATTTCAGTATAGGAATGTGTTTAAAATAACATTCATTTTAAATGTATTATATTTGTATAAAAATCACACAGCTAACATGTGGCCAATGTACTGTACATTTTGTTTTCTATTCCAGTCTGCTCAGACTTCAACAAGCACTTTTGAGAATAACTGTGTATGAAACACATTGTCTTAACGTGGTGTACATGAAGCCTCTTGATATACAGTATATATTTTTTTCTGTAAGAAACAGCTTGCTTTGAATCATCGTTAAATACTAAATTAGCACTTTTGAGGGTATGATAACCTCATGGTTTTTAACTTTTCATATTTTTTCCCCTTGATCACACATTGTATAATGCAATCTTAAAATAACAATGAGTGCTATGATTTCTGTTAAGGTAAAAGCTACCATGGCGAAATATGCTACATACAGTAAATGCAAATTAGCTCATTCAGTTAGGTGAAACAATGTATTTTGTATGGCATTGTGGTTTTGTCACAAAAATGAAAATTTCCTTCAGCTTTGAGGGAACTTTTAACAATGTGGTGTTTTACATAAATTATGATGTTGTTTTATTCATTAAAGATGCTATTTCAAATACAGGTAAATGAGGATATTCTGTTAAGACATGTTAAATGCGTTATTTTAGTGAGAGTCTTAAAAATAAATAAAGATATATTATATCAATGATTATAGTTGGTTGAACTCTTGTGTCATAGGTGTATTTTAGAGAAGAGAACCGGAGCTGCACGTTAGCTCCGGACCTTTTCATGTTATCACCCCATAAGAGTACTCCACCGATTTAGCATCGCACTTTAATAACATTGTCAGACTCGGGATGGACAAAATAAAATATCAATATCGATGCAGAAGGATGCACATTCTTCTTCCTAGTCAAAACCTACCACCTACATTACCCACAATGCAACTCAACTGCCAACGATTGGTCAGAGATTCAGGTGTGTTAGTGTTTAGCCTCAAGATACGTTATTTGAGGCATGTGCATTAGTGCTCCCCTAGCCCCAGTTTGTACCCCTCGTGTTTTAGCATACATTCAAGTTAACTTATCGGTTTCTCTAAAAGATCATCAATTGGCAATGTTTGAAAAGCACAAAATGTTGTTTTAAAACACTTACCGCTGTTCTGGCGGTATTTTCAGATTTTTCAAAGACTCCTTTAATCATCGGGATGAAAATATATTCCAATAAAAAATGTATGCTAATACATGAGAGGCACAAACGGGCTGGTGAGTGGTTTTACATTCCTAGATTGTTTGATTTTAAGAATAATACATTTTTTGGAAGTATTAAGAAGTACAAATATCTGGTATTCCAAAAGAAAAGGTGAAAAATTAGGGAAAAGTCAGAAAACAATTAAAATAAGTGTATCTTTTCCCCCCTTCTTTATCCTGTTAATCATCTGGCCACCTGACCCCAGGCTGGGAGCTACTATGTTAGTGCTTGGAGTCTCACAGTGGCGTCTGCTCACCACCAGGTGGCACTGTTGCACTGCAGGAATTACAAAGCTCCTATTGCCTATAGAGGGGAGATCATAGACTTTGATTTGCTTCTCAGACACCTCATATCTGTTCAGAAACATTGCAGAGGATCTTGACTATTTTACTGTTTGCACTGCTTTTGAATTGAGGGTATTATAAAAACTACCTGGATTTGATGTAGAGACATTTATTCAGTGTGATAGATCCCTCCAGTTGACTATATTAGTAACCTCGGCTGCAGATGACGTCCTCTGATCAAGTATGAGGCCTCACGTACCATAAGCTTGTTGCTATAGATGGCCCATTCAATCAAGGTTTAAAGTGAGTTGAGTGGCTGGAGGATAATCAGAAGGAATCAGCCAAGGTTGTCCAGAATGCCTTGGGAATTGTTGCTTTGTTAGAAATTATTAAAGTGTTCCCTCCCAGATCAAAACAGCCTCCCATTCACAGCTGACTGAAAAGCTTGGTCTGTGGCAAAAACCATTAAGAGAGCCTGTGGAGTCAAAGCAATGTCTCATGGCAGCTCTGCATTGCTCCTGGAGCAGTGAGCCATTGTTTATTCATCGCCGCATTGGCATTCAAAGTGCATCCTCACTGTTCTCTCTCATAACCAACAAGTTGCAATTTTTATGCATGTGAAGGCTGAAGGCAAATTATTTATGGGAGACTGGACCTGAGGAAAGAGAATGGCTTCTAGCAAAATGGTTTACGTTGAGAGCAATCCTTTTCTATAGGCTATTGAATTTGCTGGATCACAGCAAGATATGCATGTATTATTCAGCGTTTCAGAGAAAGAATTGTTGCCCTGCAAGACAGCCATCTGCTTTTTGGACATTGTGATGCATTTGAGATATGCTACCTTTCAGGATCAGGTTAAGGTCTTATTTTTCAGTGGGGGGGGCAAATGAAATGAGTGTTGGGTGGGGGGCTCTCCAGTGTCCCTCCCTCTAGGTTTTCACCTCCCCTCACTGCAGCGAAGGTTTGAAAGTAAGAGATATCTGAGCAGAAATTGCGAGCACATGTCTTGATGTGTCTGAATTGGAAGAAATGTTGAGCAAGCTGAGGTTCAGCTGCAAGGGGAAGGAACTTTCACCTGTATGAGAAATTATTCAAGAACATCTGGTGATGTCCAGATGCAGAGATGGGATGTGCGAGGCGTGGGGTGCCAAAGCACCAGCAGCTGCAAGGTGAAAGGGCTGTCACCTCTCCAGGGGCAGGTGATCTGCAGGATAATAGTTGCCCTACACACTTGAGGAGATTACTTTTGAATTGGACAAAATTGTGCATTATACACTCTTTACATTCTGGAGGAACAATTTAAACATCGTAATGGTTCTTACTGTAACTGCAGTCTGCAGATCTATTAGTAATATAGCACATGGCAGGAGCTGTGTTTCTCTGGTTCACAGCACTTTAGTGGCTCCATAAAGAACCGTTTTTGGTTGTTCATTACAGTGTAATGTTCCATTACAAAACATTATTGGAACTTTATGAATGTACATTTCCTCATTCTTTCTTTGATGGATCTTGACTGTGAAGTGCAGAGCATATTTAAATAGTAAAATGGTGCAGTAGAAGCCTCTACTTCTAAAATATTCCCTTAAAGATATGAATTCTGCCTGGGGCTTATTTTGGAATTCATATCAGTCTAAATATGGGTAGATTTTTCTTTTGTCCTCTTGTGAATATGTATTAAGAAGTATTGTCTTTTAAAATACTGCCACTGTATATAGATAGCACTGTGTGATGGCCTGAAATTGGGCCTTAAAATAGATGTTTTAGTGAGCACATAAAGCAGCACCGCAGCTTATTACAAGCTTAAGTATCCATTTTTGATGCTTTTCCTTGTTAGTGTGACAGAGGAAAAGTCTGATCTGCCATTCTGGCTCGGTGCCACATTGTACTCGATGTTGACGGTGAGGAGATGAGTTTCACAAGAGCTAAACAAGTAGATGGCAGTTTCTACTTTTAGGCACGTTCCTGTTATCTTTTCAACATCTCACTGATTATGTAGTTAGCAGAAGCTGGACCCATCTGTCCCGTAGTAACCAGCGATCGTGTATCCTTCCAGTACTTGTTTTTAAGGTGTAGTGTAGTGTAGTGTCAGTTGCCACTGACAAGAGACAGAAAGATCATCCATGGCTCACTTAATTACCTAGTTAACATGACAATTGATTCTAATTTAATTATAGCAATCAAGAGAACCATGTTAGTGCTTCAGATAACCAATTAGGCCCTGGCTGTGGGGCAGAAATATATATTTTATTCAAGTGTATCCATGGTTTTTTAAATACAAAATCAACTACTTTATGGAGGGAGCAGTGGAGGAGAGCTATGCTTAGTGATTGAATAAGTGATTAGACCTCAGGTTTACACAAAGGCTCCTCACTTGCAGTAATGGCTGCCTATTAGTGCTCAGTTTTTTTAATTTGACATTCACATGCATATCAAAGTGACTAAGCAACTGGAAGACTGTGTGCTGGGTCATACAATGCAAGGCTCAGTTTGTGTTGCAAATAATGCTCTTGACCTTTAGCTGATGAATAATAGCCTGAGAAACAGAATGTAATTATCAAAGGCATTACAGTTGGTTCAAAAGGTAACCACCAGTTGAATAAGCTTTAGCCATGTGAATCCATTTGGGGCATTCACTTGTAAATGATACAGCTGTTATTTTGGGGTTATTTTGGCTCCACCATGCTGCATACAGTTTGATGATTTTGAATTTCACAAAATTTAAAACCATAAGGCATTACTGATGAGGAAATAGGAACAAAAGTCAAACAATTCAACAGGTTCCAGATTACAGAGAGTGGGTTTTATCCATCAAAAAAAAAGCTCCCATCTGGATCACTGAGCATTTAGTGTAACCATCAGATGAGAGGCCAGAGTAAACAAGCTCATGCTCAGTTGCTGTGGAGACTCAAAGGTTTGCCAATGTTGTGCCACTGCTGCAGGTGGACATACTGTACTAATTTGTGGTTGGTCAGTGACCCCAAAGTCAGGCAGGTAAGATACCACACACGAGATAGTCAGGGTGTGAAAATTGTATGTTAGAAAGGAAACTTACTGAGCAGAAAAGTAATTACAATCATGCAGTCATTTAACAGACCAGAACGGGGAGCCTCATTCCATGTTCTGCAATTTCACAAGTATTTAATGCATGCATTTAAGACCTCAATTCAATTTCTGCATTAAGAAACAAAGCATGCTCAGATATAATTTATCTTGCCGACATGCCCTTTTTAAATTGGACTAAATCAAATATGCTTTAGGGTAGAGGTAGAAATGCTTTCTAAAAATTTTTTTATTTATTTTATTTTATTTATTATTTTTTAAGGTCTCTGCAACCACTAAACCCCTTGCAAGCACATGTAACAGGTCATATGGTTAAAAGTAAACAAATTACATTACCTCAATTCTCTGTTGTTTATGTTTCGTGCTGTCTTCATAATTTGGATGATAAAAATAAAGTTTATGGTGAGCTTTCCAAACTTCATCTTGTGAATCAGTGCTCTAGTCGTTCACGGAGCCTCAATAAAATATCTCTTTTGCTATTAACTGGAGGTAAATGATGCAGACACAGATCCACTTCATAAAGAAATGCAGCAAATTTCCACAAAAAACTGAATGTTTTCTTTCATATAGAGCAAAACAAACCTTTACCATGCGGCGCAGGACAAGACAACCTGTCTTAAATAGAGGTAAAGGACCTAATAATGTGTTTAAAGGTAGAACTAATTGTCAACATAATTGGAGAACGTTGTTCACCTCACGTTTGCTTTAATTACTCAAGGCCTAAAATAAAATTCTTAGAAAAATACAATATTCTTGGTCCTACAATTCCTCAAAATACTAATTAACTGCTGTAGAAAAGTGTGTTTCATCTTGTTTCCATTAACTCACCTCTTTTGTTCTTTTCTGTACACATTTTTCTTGTTTCACCAGCTCAGTTTTCTTTTGTTCACATCACAATGACATGGTAAGAGTGCGCTAACACTGGGTACTTACTACATCTCAGGCTCAGGCTTTCATGTTTTAAAATGAATACCCAGTGATAGCACAAGAATTATGCTTTAGATGATGGCTTTCCACGTCTCGTCGTGGTTTCTTTCACTCTGCATGTGTACAGTCTGAACTGTTCAGTGTAGATGTGTAGAGATGACCACACAGACAAACTGGATAAACAGCTCTGCTCAGCATTGTTTTACCAAGCAGAAACTGAATCCTTTGCGCAGCTGAACAAATGAAATGAATACCAAACATTTCTCTGTATTTGTCTGTAAACCTCTATAGCCAATCTTTCTTAATCTGTGCTGGCCTACAAAGACAAAACACAGTAACTAGACTTTAAACATCTTAAAAATATCACAATTTTTGGCAAAAAATTCAAGTTAGCTAAAACTTATTTATCTGCTTTTTCCTGTTTCATGGAATTGAAAAATCTATTTTGATGCTCCATAATCTTAGTAATTGAGTTTTGCTAAAACCACATAAATAAAACAGTAGCTGAATCTTATATCATAAAGAAGAAAAAAGGTAACAAACTAGTCCTACTTAAAGCTAACAAGCTAACAAGCTAACAAGCTAGTTTAGCAGAGTAGCATCTGCTCTGACTCTAGTGGAATTCACATGATTTCATGTGGTTGAACTACCTTTAAATGACATTTGTTAACATATTTAATTCACAATTAATTTATTAAACTAGCTCCTTAGCACAAAATGTACTAAAACACATTTTGTTTGTAGATATTTCGTTTACTGTGCACCATTTTAGATTGCTGTAGAGGGCAGTATCTAAATGTTTTTTAGGTTGTATGTAAGATATGTGACAATTATTAATGATCAGCACAAATTGCATAAAATAAGGGTTTTGCAACTTACATATCTGTTGTACAGTATAGTGCCTCAAACTTTAAACCCTTTTTTCTCACTTCACTCTTTCTGTATAGTTACTGCCTTTGTTTAGATTTTTTCCTGATTCATGGAGTTGAAAAATCAATTTTGATGATCCAACATCATAGTAATTGTGTTTGTTATACCACATAAGTAAGACAGTAGCTAAATCTTGAATCATAATGGTAAAAAGTAACAAAACTGACCTGCTATATGCTAACCAACGAAACGCTAACAGCGTAGGTTAGCAGAGTAGCCTCTAACTCTAGTGACATGATGGCAATGGCAAGTGTTTTTTCGGTAAGATCTGTGAGAATTATATATATATATATATATATATATATATATATATATATATATAACTTATTTATCTGTTACACAGTTTGGCTAACACTTCTTTTAAATTAACATACTGTTTCTGTAGTTACTGTCCTCTGTCTTTGTGCAGTGTGTCACTATCTGCAACTCTTATTTCAAAAGAGAGTGACTGCAGTGGTTACAGAGCACGAACAGAACAGATAACTTTTTTTTAACTTATCCACATCTTCCGAAATGAAATTAAAATTAAGTTCAAGCACATTCAAGCTGATGAACTTCATGCCACAGTGCCTTTCTTTCCCTGTGTTTGAATTCAATGCCAATTTAATTAAAACATGTAACTTTTAATTACCTAACTGATTAATATAATAAGTGAAAATAGACTCTGAGTAATAAATTATTGAGGTGGCAATGTTCCTGCAGCAACTCACCGACACACTAAGGCTCCCTGTGACTGACTTCAAGGCTGTGTACAGACATTTTTTAAGACTAACAGGCTGTCCCACAAAAATAGAACACTTTCATATGCAGACAACAGAAACACACTCACAAAACACAAGTGGAAAAAACATCTATTGAGGCGATGCAGTGTATCAGAAGGAAGCTGGATAACTAAATAAACTTGTAATGCAACAATAGCATTTTCACAGTTATCTCAAGAAGATAATCACGAACAGCTATCTAAGTGTTTCAAATTAAAAATCTACTTAAAATGAAAATTAATTATGCATCAACAATACTAAATATGATAGAAAGATTACATGCAGACGAAGGAGAATAAAAGATAAGAGGAGAAGATTGGGAAATGTTTGCCTTGCTTATTGTATCTGGGTGGTGGCTATGAAGCGGAACATCAATGTAAATTTGGCAAAAGAAAACTTCTCTTTTTGCTTCTGCAGAAAGGAGTCACCTTGAGATTTGGTTGAGGGAACTTCAGAGGATGCTGCTTGAAGCTTAGGCTCAGCAGATAATTACATATTTCCTGTCTGAAACACTTAACCTTTTTTGGGGGGAGGGGAGGGTAAGACATATTTTTTTTTCATAGCTCTTTCTAATTAATCACACCTAAAACTTCCACATCAACATCTAGCACATTTCCTCCCTCTGGTAAACATCAATCTCTGATTAAGTATCAGAGTATTAAACATCAAGCAGCAACATCGCTGACATTAGAGCCTATAGTGCTGTTCGCAGCATCTTTCAGGTTTGGAGTTAATCACCTCACAAACACACGTCTCTTCTCCCTGACACTTTCATACGGGATTATCAGGCTGGTTGTGTGTGCTTTAATTAATGCAGATTTCTCTGGGTCATACTGTAGCAGTCGGAGATAATTGTGTTGTGCTTATCACAGGCTTCAGGTGCTTGTCCTTCATCATTGTTTGAAACAACTAGCTCATCTGTTTCATGAAAAATGACTCGGCATTCCCCCCCAACATTAATAGTTATATATAGAAGACACTGTAAAGATCCAAAAGAAGTCAGGTGAGGTTTTCTACACACATCTGTAGCTTAGCACGGCTTGAGTTTGTTGG
Source organism: Siniperca chuatsi (assembly GCF_020085105.1). Classification (NCBI taxonomy): domain Eukaryota; kingdom Metazoa; phylum Chordata; class Actinopteri; order Centrarchiformes; family Sinipercidae; genus Siniperca; species Siniperca chuatsi. Next base: position 21,220,870 of record NC_058048.1, read on the forward strand.
ATTGGGATTCGTTTTGAGGCTTTTATGTTCCTGCGTTTTAACTTATCTTACAGTATTTTTTTGGCTCAGTTTTTCACAATGTCTAAAACTGACTTGCTAAATTCTTACCTTTAAACACAAAATACCGTCCTTACATACAAAGTACAAAACACTAAATCACATGCTCAGTCCTTAGAATACAGTCACCGCACGTTAGCACAAGTGTCAGTGTGTATTGCGAAGCGCACATCACTGAATCAATGCAGCATATGTTTGTGAGCATTTCCTTGCTTTTACCCAGTTGAGCTTCATTGTAACATAGTAGCAGCCTTGTATGGCAGTGGTGGAAAAAAAAGGAAAAATTAATGCAATTTATTTTCTTGTGAAAATGTTGCAAAGCATTGACTGTTGCATTAGTGTCATTGTGCTTTACTGTAATGATACTGATGGAAAGTGATGGAAATATTTAAGGTGACTTGACTGTATTTACAGTAAAAGAGCTTATAAAGTAATTTCTCTCCATCAGTGCTTTGTAACTACCTATTTTTTTTGCAGTTGTCAGGATGTACAAAGAAAGATTGAAAAAATAGACATTGTGATTTTTTTTAAAAACAATATATGTATATATCCACATACCTTCTTGTTGCAATTGATGAAAAATAGTTGCGAGCAGAGAAGTCTAATCAGGATAAATGGTTGAAATGATTAGCTAAAAGTAATGGATAAATGGTAAAACAGCTTTGATCCAGCTTGTGGTGGAAGTGCAAACTTGATCAGACCAATCTAAGCACTGACAGTTCAATTGTATGAAAACTTTATTGTAACAATATTCACTTTTACATAATCAATAGGTGTTAATGTATATAACAGTTTAAAATCAATTCAAATGAACGCAGTGTGTCAATAAAGGGGTACTTGGGCTGTGAGGGCACATACGACAAAAACAAATAGAACACAAATAGAAAACAAATTCTCTGATAAACATACAATGTTGTGATGCTCTGCATGATGTGTCACCTAATTTGATAGAGAAAAGATGTTTTGTTTGTATTTTGTTTGCTATGAGGCCAAAAGTAGGAGTACGATTTGTTTGTGTTCAGAGTTTTGCAAATGAAAGCTGAAAATTGAGCCAATGCAATTGTGAAGTACTGTATAAACCATTCCTCTGTAACCTATTTAGCATTTTTAATTTCAGGTAGAGGCTTTTTTAAAATCTTATATATATAATGCTCTAATACTTCTAAAGAAATAAATAGCGGTATGAAAAGCCCTTGAGCTGTATAGTAGTGTAGTTTAAAAAGTGACATACAAGAGGGATGTGTCCTCTTGTTAACAACGGAATCAACCTATAAATGAGTCGTAAATAAGAATTATGCAAGTCCTTTAGTATTTGAGCTAAACAGGAGCAACATAGAGGGAGATAAGTGTGCAGACAGAGCCTGGTGCGTTTGCCTTTGTTCACCCACTATTTATTCCCACATCATTTAATTATACCTCAGCCAAGCCAAGTGCTACATGCCATTAATCTCAATCAATCAATTAGCCAACTAAACAAGCCATGCTCAGACATTCGTTCACTCTCAATTTCCCCATTGTGCTAATTACACTTAAACATGTCATTCCAAATTAAAACTGAACATTTAAATGGGATTAGTAGCATCTAACTGAAACATCACCCTTCTACATTCATGCATTCATGATGTACTGACAGCTGATACAGCTCAGCAACGAATGCTTTGTACCTGCTTTTAATTCAGATGGTTTCATTTCATTTAATCTCGAAAAAATGAATACATATAGAGAAAATCCCATAATTTGATGTATTTAATGTTCCTTCAGGGAAGCATTATATTTCAATGATTGTATGAGTAAGGGAGAAAAGTGGCTGGTTTCTAAGGTTAAACTATTCCCATTAAAGTTTGAATAATGTTGTTGACCTTTACCTGGGATGGATCACTTAAACTAATGGGAAATGGTGCCACTGACAGAATTATGATGACAGAATTGCTTATGGTTATGAACTAGGTCTTGTTCCCCTCAAAATGCCTATCAATTTGTCAAATCACTAACATCCACGTGTTCAGCGGGAAACCTTAACAGGGGCCCTCGAGCCCGCCGGTGTCAGTCATCGTGTCATATAAAACGTTTTTCGCCTCTATCTGTACCGCAGTGCATGTGTCAGTCACTGATGGGAGCTCAGATTGCTGCTGCTGCTGCTGCTGCTCACTCACATCGAATCTACATCGGTACAGTACTTTTGCCTCAACTCAAGATCTGTCTTCTTTGGGAGTTTGACAAGTATCAGCAGCTTAGGATGACGTGAACAGGTTCAATCCAGCTAATGTATTCAAACAGGCTGAGTGAATATGACAACAAATACAACTTGATAAATTCTGCCTTCTGCCGTCTCCGAGCAGGACAGGACTACAAAGTGAAAGTGTGTTTTTGATCATAACAAGTCATAACAGCACGGCACTTTAAACATTGATATCTTTTTATTAAGACAAGTACTCTTCTGATTTTTTTTTTCTTTTGTAAAAATGTTGGCGTGAACCAATACAAAATATGCATGGTCATATGAGAAACATCCTCTTCACTACGCAAAAGAAAAATGTCACCTGGTTACAGAGAGAAATGTAAGATTCAACAACAAAAACAACCATTTTGGGGTAATAAAACAACCAAACTCCCCCCTCCCTCCCCAGGCTTTAAACATGAGTTTCATCCAAATATCCAAGACATGTTACAGATCATTCATAAAACTTCATGTCACAGTAAATACACCATCTTGTCATCTATGAAAGGTTATGCATGAATCGACTGAATGCAAACAAATGCTTGACTGTCTGTGGTCACATCCTATAATTACTAAATAACCAATACTGTATAAGCAAAGTGTTACGGTGGAAGAAGAAGAAGAAGAAGTTTCATGAACACCATCGTGATTTTGTTGACACTGACTGTACATATTTTTCGTCTGCTTAACAAATCTAGTTTTCTTTCTTTGTGAACTAGGTCTATGCAAAATTATATTTAACGTTTACTGTAACAGTGCACCATATTAAGAACACATAAACATGTACAAATGAGAAAAAACATGTACACCTTGTGAGTTCTTCACTTCTTGAATAGCTGTGGTACTACAGTATATACTTGGGGCCTTAAATTTGCATTCTACCTGAGATGCAAAAAACACAACTATTAACACTCATGAACCTGAGAGAGTGAAAACAAACATACTAAATATCAAGTATTTAAAACAAATCAGAAACTGGATTAGAATGATGTTTGTGACAAATCTTTTTATGTTCCTCGATTAAAAGCAGCAGTCACTTTATAACCATTTAAGACAAATATCAAACCTCAAAATTGTCATGCACACTGTTAACATGACACCAAGACTCTAAAATCCAGAAAAATGTACTTTTAATGTAGCTTATTATAGCTGTTAGTACTGTATTCCCCTCTGATACTACTAGTGAGCCTTGTCCTTGAAGATATCCAAATAAATAACAAATGAAGTGAAGCAGAGAAAATAATTAAGACCAAATTGAAATTGTTTTGCGATCACTAATTAAGACAATAAATACTACATCCTGGCATATGATATTGTAGTCAGTGGAAGCTGCCACACCACTCTGATAAACAAAGAAATATATTTTTCCCCCAGCTTTTTTATGCTCAAGGTTGTAATCGTGATACAAGTGTATGGTGCGTGAATATAGACAACATAGATGAGTATTGGCCCTGTAAGTTAGAAAGCACAGAAATATACAAGATATACTGTAAGAGTGTACATGAGGATACTGTACGATACTAACCATATGCCTCAAAATCAAAGAAGGCACTAAATTAAGTCCTTCAGTCTTTTCCTTTATAATGATAAGTATCAAGAGGTTGGTTTAAGGCAGTGGTTATCCTTTTTCATTATACATTTACAGATTTATTTTTTCTTATTCAGGCAATACAATGAATGTCACTCACTAATTACCAAACAGGTTTTACTTTTCTAGCTGTGACAGAGTGAGAGGCATGAAGCATGCATGGTGTGCACACTGCATCTCTGTCTGCGAGCGTAGGATCTTCTGATTTGTGTTGGTGGAGAAAAAAAATTCATTTGTAACAGTGGACTGCTCCTCTGTGAAGGTTTGAGGTTGCAGGATGACAGTAAGAAAATGATCTTTCCCAAACCAAGTCTAAAGCTCAACGCAAATCTTTGATAACTTGGAAGGCCGAGAGCCCTTACAAGTTATCAAAGACAGCCCAAAGGTAAAAATGTCTTTACAGACAGCAGGGAAATATAACTGATTCATGTTTGCAGTGATTGAATGTCTTTTTACTTGTGTATGGGCAAGGGCAAAAAAGTATGTGTAGCAAGGATTTCTAAGCCAGGAAATAAGCAGTGAAAATTTATTTTTCACAGTATTCCCACTGACATACCTTGATACCTTATACATCACTGAAAGGAAGCTTTGCCATTGAAAGTGTGACATTCTGTCTTCCTTTTAACACAGTACAATTAAATAAAAAGTTAAAACCTTGGAAAAATGAAATACACCAATGTTCTTGTAACATTTCCAGTTAAATGGTCAATATTACTGTATTATCAGATAAGAAATCTATTATTTAGAGAGGAGAACCCTGCAAAGTAAAATTTAACTGTATACAAGTAATATTTACTGAATGTATGCACGTCACATACTTATTATATTTGGTCCAGGGCCGACCATGTGGGTGGTATGAAAATGTGAAGAATTTCATGTTTAAACCAAAAGCACACACAGCAGGCTGTATCAATATCTAACAAATAATACATTTTAATTTGATTTTATGATCAATGCAGCAGGACCAGTTGCTCTTTTAGGTACTACGCGGTATATACATACTCAAAGTAAAGTCTGACCCTAAAACCAACAGACAGAAGACAGAAAGTCTTTTGGCTCTGTACTTAGTAGAGCAACTTTTTCTGCCATGTTTTTGGTCCATCCGTCCTACGGATGATAAAAGAGTTCTGACAAAAATAGTTACTAAATAATTCTAGATATAGGCAATGTTTTTAAAGGAGTAGTTTGACATTTTGGGAAATACGCTTATTTGCTTTCTTGCTGAGAGTTAAATGAGAAGATCGATACCACTCGTATGTCTACACACTGAACACGAAGCTACAGCCAGCAGCCGGTTAGCTTAGCTTAGAACAAAGACTGGAAACAGCTAACCTGGTTCTGTCCAAAGGTAACAAGTCTGCCTACGAGCGTCTGTCTAAAGCTCACTTATTAAGGTGGGTGTTGTATTTTTTTTACCTTTGGACAGAGCCATGGTCGTTTCCCCCTGTTTCCAGTCTTTATGCCAAGCTAAGCTAACCGGCTGCTGGCAGTAGCTTCATATTTACCGTACAGACATGAGAGTGGTTATCGATCTTCTCATCTAACTCTGGCCAAGAAAGCGAATAAACATACTTCCTAAAATGTCAAACTATTCCGTTAAGACTTTTTTCAGAACCAGATGTTCAGCTAATGTCAACAAAAAAGTTATCTGCGATTGCTGATTTACTGTTGTCCTCTCAATCAGCAGAAAATCCTGATACAGAGTTTGAAAAAAGAACAAGTGATTCTGATTTCCACTATAGAAACTTTAACTCTATATCATAGCACATTACAGCTGTCAGGATGTCTTAGACTGGACTTCACAACACCCTAATTGAATACTAAACTGACCTCACATCTACTAATCATCAGATGTTTTCTTGAAACCAACAAGGGACCATTTGTACTTTGTGGTTTGATGTGAAATGATAGTTAACGGCACTCCTACTTGACTTTCAGGAACAAATACATTCTATGATGAGCATGATTACTCACAACTGTTACATTAGTAATCAACACAGTGAACCTGACCTCGAAAGGGGGTGAGTGAAATCTGCGCTGAAAAATGTCGAAACCAATCAGACCTGCATGTGGTGAATTTGCAGGGACTGTTGGACTTTGACCCAGCAGGGAGAAATGTGTTGACACTGTGTTCCAGTTACTGAACTCTGGAGATTGCTCAAAAAAAAAAAAAAAAAAAAAAAAAAAAAAATACTGTGGTTGAGCTGGCTCCTCAGATCTGGGTACCTGAGCTAAAAGCTAGCTGCAGCACACATAGACAAACACCAGGCCCATTTAATCTCCTCCAAAAGCCAAAAGCAACAAAGGAGTACATGGAGAAAAAAATCCAATTCAACAAACATGTGAAGGGGAAAAAAACAACAAAATAAACAAAAGAAATAGACCAAGGCACAAAATTGTCTGTAAAATAATTGAACTGTACAGATTAGGCCCCAGCAGTCCAGGAAGGGTCGGATAGGAGACTCAGCAACGCCTCTTCTTACCACTTGGCCATGCCAGTCCTACTTTCCAATTTATTCTTTCTTCTCTTCCTCTTAAATCTCGCCCTCCCTGCCCCCAAGCCTTCTTGCAACCAATCAGAGTTAGACATAATGCTCCTACAGCACCACCACCACCACCACTAGCATCCCCACCCGTCTCTCCTGGCCTGTCCAGTTTAGATATAGTACTCCTTCTTCTCGTCTGTGTTGTTGTGTCCCCCCTCCGCGTTGATGATGGCCGTGTCTGCGTCGGCTGCATCGTCCGCCCCTTTGGCTTCATGTGTGAAGTAAGTTCCTGCAAAAGAGTAACGACAAATTAGCCACACACCTCCTCCACCTCCTCGTCCTCTTGTGCACTTCAATCCTATTGCACTCCACTTTCAACAAAAAAACACTTGAACTCTTAAGATGTGTTCATGATCAAGTATGATTGCACTGCCAGTGCTTTACCTTTGTGTCTGGCAAAGTATCGACCAAGAACAATGAGTGCACAGAGGATGGCAAACATCACCACGGCAACCACCCCTCCGATGACAGCATGGTCAATTTTCTGCGGTGCCCCCTCGCCGGCTCTGGAGTCTGAAAACAGAACAATAACCGTAAATAATTTCATGATCAGTAAACCCTCTCAGCCAGTCACAAAGCTAATACCTTCAGACAGACGTGGACCACACTGGAAGCTACAGCCATTAAAGTATTAGGCTGCCAAAATAAACTAAATTGGTTTGTTTTCTCTCAAAGCATTTTAGCATGACCTAACCACAGAGGAAATGCTTGAAAAGGCTGTTGAGAAAAATGCCAGGTTATGTTGTTTACCAATAAAAATGAAATGATACTATGGCGCAAGTTGGTCCTTGGAGGATGGTAAATGGTTCACAATTTGGAGCTAAACATCCCACAAATAGGCTATTAAACCATGTAGTTCTTACTTACAAATCCTGCAAACCACTGCCAATAATTCAGCTTTATAATACTCAGAATGAGGCATTTTACTCATTTAAATGTTGAATTTGTTGTCCAGCTTAATGTTCTCATTCCATTGTCCATGAAACAATTCAAATTCAAACCCCATTTAAATCTACAAAATCTGTTCACATATTACATTTAAAGGAATAGTTTTCGAGATTTTTGAGAATATACGCTTATTGGCTTTCTTCCACTCTCGTGTCTATACAGTAAATATAGAGGTACAGCCAGCAGCCAGGTTAGCTTAGGTTAGCACAAAGACTGGAAACAAGGAAGTCACTGTGCCTGGCCAAAAAATTGTCTGGCACATAATCCCTGCTGGTAGTGGGATTTTGTTGTTAGCTATAAGTCAATTAGTTTAGCTTAGCATAAAGACTGGAAACAGTGGGAAACAGCTAGCCTGGCTTTGTCCTAAGGTAATCCCACTAGAAGCACCTCTAAAGTGCACTAATTAACACATTATATCTCATTTGTGTAATCTGTACAAAACCCAAGTGTAAAAATGACACATTGTGATTTCACAGGGATTATGTGCGAGACTATTTCTTGGCAAGGAGCAGTGACTTCCTTGTTTTCAGTCTTTGTGCTAAGCTATGCTAACTAAGCTAACCAGCTGGTGGCTATAGCGTCATATTTGTCATATTAAATGTACAGACATGAGAGTGGTATCGATCTTCTCATCCAACTCTTGGCAAGAAAGTAATTAAGCGTATTTGCCAAAATGTTGAAATATTCCTTTAATAAAAAAAACTGTATTTATCACTTGAACATAAAAATAAAGTCAGATTTCTCTCTATGTTATAAACCATACATTTGTGATGTTATACTGTTGAACCCAGCTCCTTATATGACCATTTTCAGTGCTTTATATAGCTGAAATGGCTGCCTGAGCCCCTTGAGTGAGGGATGTTGAAAAATATTTTAAGACAGTTATTTCACCATGAAACAGTAGACACCATCTGCAATTTCAGCAGAAGTTCACACACTGTAAAATACATTGTGATTTAAGAGGCCATTTCTGGAAGTTATAGAGCTCAATCATCAGAAATAGACACAAGTCTGGAGATAAATTGGCGCCCGGTGTCCCCATGCAGAGAAATACGTGGCTGCCTCAAGTGTCAGAGAGTATCACTGTCTAGCATTTAGCCAGATTTATCCGTGCACCACAGAAGAACAAGGCAAAATTTGAGGCCTTTAAATTTCCAGTCTCAGAATAGTTCAGAGGCGTTTATCAGTAGTCTATATCTGTGCACATTTGGACTGATGGAGGAGTGGCAGGCGAGGGAATGGCTGCACTGTTCTTTGCTGCATGAGAGAGCAGCTCAATTTTCCATCAATCTCACTAGTCATGCTCTGAACTTGAATGATTCTGATAAAAGTAGCAGAGTTTCTCAACACTGTGAGGCCGTAATAAGTCGACTCGAGGGGTCTAAGACAAGTGACACATTCACATCTCAACCCTAAAAGCAACACCTTACTTAAGCTGCATTCAGTTAGCACGAGGAAATCTTGGAAGCGGAGTTGCAATGAAACTAATTAATGAGGAAAGTTTTGTTTCAAATGTTTAAAATGGACTCATCACAGAGGAAGCCATTGCTGTGCGTCAGTGTGTGAAGCAGGGATGTGCAAGGCACAGTTTGTTTACTGTATCGGGGATGTCAGGTAGCACAGCTCATTCCCCAAGGAGAGGGAACGGCCCATGCTCCATGCTAATGAACATTCACCCACTAAATGCCCTGTGCATAGTCTTGTCTCCTCGCCCCCTCCCTCACCTCCCACACCTTCCTGCCCTCACCTTGCTCCCTGCTGTCTTCCGCTTGACACATCCGCAAGGAAACACGCAGGGTCTCGGCCGTCTCTGCACAGCGAGGGAGAGTTTTATTTAACAGGTAGAAAAATTCGCCTAGAGTAAGCACCGAGACTCTATCACAAAAATGTCAAAGAGAAACTAAAAATCCCATAACACCTACAGTATCAACTGTTATGGTTGGTTGCATATCATGTTGCCTATATTAAGAACGCTACTGAACACTGGTTTTCTGTTTGTCAGTTCTGTATTTATTACAGGGGAGGGCCACAAAAACATGATCTCAAATTCAATAAATATAACTGTTGTGCTCATTTTCATTCATTTTGTGGTGTTGCTGCAGTCTGCGTTAATATTGTAAGGAGATTATAAGACATTACATAACGCAATGCAATACAGAGGTGTAGAGCGTATTGTAGGATGATTTTAAACATAAAGGTCACTAGACATGAGATGTACTACTCAGCCTGTGAAAAGCCTGCGTCACCAACTGGATGTATAGATCTTGAAATACGGGGGTCCTTACCAGGCAGGGTCTAAAAAAGAGATTGGTTTTATTATGGGATTATCCAGTGTTTTTGGAGCCTGACCCATATTATGTCAGGATATAAAAGTCAGGATATCTCAGCCTCTGCTGCATCAATTTGGACCTTTTTTTTATTTATCACATGACTAAAATGCTGTACCTTGGTCACATGATAACAACTACCTCATCCCCATGACAACTGAGCAAACTCCATTAGCTGAAGAAGTTCCACGAGATGTGGCTAAAGCTTCGGAAAAACCCGGTAAGTGGATCTTGTGATAAGAATCTTTTGTCAAAAATGCTTCTTTTTAAAATCTATACTATATAGTGCTTGTATCCAAAGTGTTGTAGAATTTGCCTCTCATTCACCCATTCAAACACCCTGACCACTGGGACCAATTGGGGTTCAGTGTCGTGGACAGGAGGAGCAGGAATCAAACCCCCAGCCTTTTACCTACTGAGTTACAACTGCCCCTAAATCTGTCACCTGTGAGTCCCCCAACGTTATAGATCATAAATTGCTGGAGTATCCTTTTTATGTGGCTGTAAGAGGGAACATCCTACGATATGATCACAACAACAACAGCACACACTCCAGGTTCAGTTGAATAAACACCTCCATGGGCTGTTGGGATTTAGTAACAGGTGTTCATGTTACTTTGTCCACTTACTGCATTTGAGTAACAGAGTGAAAAGGGAGGTTGATCTGTATCTCACCCTGATCTCAGACCTCAACGAGAACAGATTTCTTATTGTCATTACTATCATTGCTCCCTCTTCCTGTGTAGATTGTCATTCAGTGCTCTAACACATCTAGGATCAAGAGTGTGATTCCCTCAGGCCATCCATGTTCAATATATATGCATTCATAATACTGCAAGGTGCTTAGAATAGAAAAAACTGCAAATATCAGACAGTGTTATTACAGCAGCCTTTGTGGCCTCACACTTGAAATAAGTAGAATTTGATTATGTCTGTAATGTGGCTGGTGTCCATACCGCCGGCACAGCTCTGCTCACGGCTCGATCGGGGAGTGCTGACATGCCCACACCGGCATCCTGACAGGATGTGCGCAGCCGTGGGGATTTATGGGGGAATAAAGAGGATTTGCAACTGATGCCTGTGTCTGGGCGGCACTGAAATCTGCTCCGCTGAACTCACAGCGCCGCATGCTTTACAGTCGCACCTTTCCGTCTCTGTACTGGAATGACTAATTGGCGCTCTGGTCAGTAACAGAGCATCTGTCAGCGTGGCGATCAGAGCTGCGAGCTTGTCACCAGGCTGATTACATGGAACATAAATTCAGTTTTCCCATCTTTTTTTCTTTCAATAGTTTTCTGCTCACACAACGAGGCTTATCACACATACACATGCTCTAATCCACATACACACAAACACATTACAATTTATAGATGTGATTACATGGATATAATTGAAACAATGACTTGAAGGAGCAAAGCCTTCACTTGCACTGAATAGACTTTCAGAATAACCATTTCCTGGACAGTGGCAGGACAATGGGGCATTGCTGCAGAATCAGCAATTCAAAATAGATATCACCGGCATTGAACTGCTAACATCCGTAGGTTTTGTATTTGTTGCTCTTCGAAAAGGAAATGAACGTAATGAGATGAGCATACATGGGCAATCTCCGCCGAATCACTTTTTTCTATTGCTGTTGTAGCAGACCATCAACAGAGCACAATATAGTCCTCAGTTGAATTCCAATGCCACCGTTCAGCCACTAAATAGATTTCCTGAGTCCTTTGTAATAACCCAAACAATGATTTGAAGATGTACAAATACAGCTGTGACATTTAACGGAGGTGCTGAAATACAAGTGAAGGTCTGGCTACAACTAATAAAATGGCAAATGAATGGAAATTGTGACAGTGAACTTGAACTCCTCGATGGCAGTTTATTGTATCTTTTGAGATTGGCAAAATTCTCTGCACAAAAGCAGCTAGCACCCATCTCCACTTCATACTTCCCCTTTAATGTGTTTTCCCCTCCAGTGGAGATCAAGGCAAGGGAAAAGGTTGACAAAATAATAGAAATCACTGCTCTCTTCCCAAAGTTGCCCGAAGTAACATGCCATAAAAGTACACCTTATCAGCTGAAAATGAGGACACAATGTGAGTTCATTGGCACATAACATTCAATTTCCAAACCCTAATGTGCTAAGTAGAGCTCTCATAATCATTTACAACTGCTCCATGAAAAAAACAATATTACTGCAGTGAAACACTCTTTTAACTTCGGTGTGGGCTGGCATTACTAATATATTCCCTGGAGACCAATTAAAATGGACCATTACAATATTTTCTTTCTTTAATAACTGTTTAAAGGAAAGAAAGAAAAACCTGCAGGTCAGAAAAAAACACAATTTCAACTGGGAATCAGAGTAAACAAATGTGAGGGGGAAAAAACTAATTAGCATTTCTAAATGATTGTTTAATTTTTCCAATGAAATACTTCAAAGAGAAATGATACATGTGAGAGTTATAACAACACTGGTAAATGTTTAATGGTTAATTATGTTGAATACTAAATCCACTCATAACAGTCTTTGTTGAAGTCAATAGTGTGCATGGAGTTAAGGCTTCAATCCCAAGACTAAACAGCAGTGGAAACCTGCCGACACCTACTGTAACATGTACCAGTGCTGAGGGAGGAAACAGCAAAGAAAACATGTATGAAAACCTGCCAGAAATGAATTGTTAAAATACCGTCCAGCGCTAAATCACATAATTTACTCAGGGAAAAAATTGTGTTTGTCAGAACAAAGACAAGGGAATAACCCTGAAGTCATATATGTATTATGTGCACCACATGTTAAAACCATAAGGACGTACAAATCGCTGACGGCTGAGCTAAGCAGGCAATAAAAACTACTAACTTATGGTTAGTAGTATTACCAAGTCTAAAGGGTGCAGTACAGAGGCCAGACTCAGGTTCATGTGTAGTGTAATGTTTACTTGCAAAGCTCTTATTGGCAGTTAATTTACTGTTCGTACTATCCATAAAGCAGAAGGCTGTTGACCTCAGAAAACCCCCTTTAACCCATCACATCCCAAAGCCTCTTTAATATTTAGTTCCTGAGTTTTTATTTTCCTTTAGACTATTCAGCAGAAGTCCTACTGTAGAATGCTAAACAGCAATTTACCCCGGACTGCAGATCTGCGGAAACATAGGGTCTTTTTAATCAAGTCTACAACATAATTCCTTGTTCCGTGTCTTTCCTCTGGCTCCTCTCGACAAGCTGGGGAAGAGAGGGGTTACTGAAGGCTTAGCCAGGATATGATGTCCCTGCCTTGGATCATCTCTGAGCATCTGACGAGCTGGAGCATTACTGCCACAGACTCCCTTTATTCCTTCAGAGCTAGGGATTCTGGGTATATTCTACCCTCCCCTCAAGTCAAATACAACCACCGACAAAGATCTTGTGGAGTACTATTTTTTTTTTTTCTGTGATGCTGTAACCATCTACTGTCCATTTTGAAGACAATATTTTGCTTCATTCATTGCAAAACTCATGATTCATTTTTCAGAAACAGCTGCATACTACTGTGCAGACTAACGGTCACACATGTCTGTCAACTTTTTTCTTGATGCAAGACACCAACTAAAACTTTTTTGTTTTAGTATATGCTTTAAAAAACACATGGAGACAAACAAGGTCTGAAAAGTTTCAAACACATGAAAGAAATGTTCCTATGAAAGGGTGACTTACATCTCCCATGAGGTCTACTCACACACACCCACATAGACTCTCTCTCTCTGCATCTTTTAAGACACTGAAAGACCTTACAATATGAACTCTTTCTGAAACTTTCTGAACATGAAACAGCATAGAAGACAAACAACTGTGAGATTATGTGCTTTAACGTGGCATTTTCTCTCTGTAAAACATATTTAGGCTTTGAACTGATGCTTCGGTTTGCAAGGCTACAACAAGAAGGGAAAGAAAACTTAGCAGAGAGAAGGAAATCTAGCATTTTGGAATCCAATTTTTGCATCTATTATGAACCACAAAATGGAGAGGGAGTGGGTTAACAAGATGCAGAAACCCCCTTGCATGTTTTCTTCCATACTACAGAGGGAAAAAAGTGTGCCCACGTGGCACCTGCTGTTTCTGTGGATAAGTGAGTGACAGCAACTTGAAAGCTTTTTTCAGTATGTTCATTCCAATCATACGTACACTGTAAAATACTCAGATCTAAGTAAAGCTAACAAAATACAGCACAAAAATTACATTTAAAAGGTATAATCTGTGATCCAGATGTAAAAAAAAAAATCAAAACAGGTCTCTTTATACACCTACCAACACTACACAACAACTAAATCTACTGTATGTTTATTTGTTTATTTTATTGGATCCCCATTAGCTTCTGATATAGCAGTTGCTAATCTTCCTTCCTAACACACAATAGGACACAAAATGTCCAAATAAAACATTAATACAAAATAAAAACAATCTCCAAACAAAAACAAAAACAAAGCAACTGATCCCAATACAACACAGCCATCAATAATATCAATAAATTGTTTAAATGACCACATTTGATATGAACAAAATCAAAGAGTGAAGAACAGATAAATGGCAACTAATAATTAAACAATACAAGTACACAACCATCCATGTAAGTCATGAAAACTAAGACACCATCAAATAAGAAGACACGTACATGTATATTACCTGATTATTCATGATTTTGTAATGTGTGAGCAATTTTAGTTACCAAACACACAAAATTATGATTTTTTTAATCAAGAACTCAAACTCTTCTTAGTCTCCTCAGTCTATATGTGGTGATAACTGAAATGTATGCATCCAAAAATGTACTGATTGGACCTTCAAAATCAGGATCATATACAGTAGTAGTTCAGTGGCCCCTGATTACAACAGAAAATCGCAGCTGGTGTTGGCACCAATTCACACTCTGGTTATAATGAATGAATAAGAAATCTTGCTGTATACTTCCTTATTGGCGAGAGGAAAATGCTATACTGTGCTGTTATGCTGATTAAGGTAGTGCAAAGCAATCTACCGCAAGCCAGCTTACCATTGCCCCTGTGACAGGGTATTTAGAAGAGTAGTGAACTGCAAGAAAGCTCAATTACATCCTCCCAGCATGTACTGCATAAATCACGCTAAATCCTCTTTCAAGCTTGTCTTTCGGAAATTACTGGAATGCTACAGCAGAAAACACGGAGACAGCTTCATCAGTGTAACTCCAAGGAGAAGAGCTTAGAGGAAAAATGCAGAGTAATGCACACTTCTGCAAAGCAACTTCCTGTTTGACTGAGCCACACCCAGAGAGAGTCAGAGAGCTGAAGTGAGGCTGTACCCATGCTGCAACTTCATGTGAGAGAGAAAAAACAGGTTTGAAGTACAAATTTCAAACATGCAACAGAGTCTGTTATAGTGAACAGAGATTAAAAAACAAACAAACACAGGAGACCTCACAAACTACAGACAGTGCCATTTATGTGACTATTGACCCTATTTTTTAATAAATAAATCCATAATGCAACAAACAAGCTATTGAAAAGCCAATCATTTGATCAAATAAATGTATAAATGAACGATATCTGAAAGCTGCCACATTAGAATAGTGGCACTTATGATGCAGTCTCACACTGAGTTTCAAACTTATTGTGTGTATATTGCCACTTCACATTTTCATGACTGTATGAATTGCAGAACAGTCAGGACAAAAGGGTCAAAATTGCTGTATCTCAAAAGCAGCTATTGATAAACCGATCCATTCTTTAAGGATAGTTTTTTTTGTATTGAAATGTCACATTCTGGCATATCCAAATGTCAACTCCCATGGTTGCCTCTCCATCTGTCTAGCCTTAGTGGTGCTTTAGAAATAATAGCATTTTTTTAAATGGTTAATATTGAAATAAATGTTTGCAACAGAGCTTAATCAAAGTATAAAATAGTGTGTACAGAAGATGCCAAAAGGTTGCTCTGCTATAAACACTGCAAATGAACTGCCTTTCACTCATTTCATATGTCTTTGCGAAAATAGTTATTGATGTTTTTTCGGCCTTGCAAAGATGAAATGTGACTGGCATTTGTAAGGGAGATGTAAAGGGCATTATAATATGATGAATGGGCCGGTTGAGATATAGCTGCAGATGCTGATAAGATAGCAGAACAGCAAAGCAGAGCCTCTACATTTTCTCAGATCAAACATGTGGCTGGAAAGGGCTATGACAGGTGTCTCTGACAGCCCTGTGCTGCCTGTCCTCAATGTCACCTATCAGCAGCACTATCTGATTAAAACTGGCCATCCACAGTCTCTCTTAGCCGTAGGTACAAGCCCTCGTTCTTTCTCTCCCCGATCACCTGATCACACATTCATGCAAGCTCCCATACACACAGACACACACATACATGATTGCTGAGAGGGACAGTAGTGGGGGCATACAGTACCTTGCGTGTTGACTGGGTTGGTGGTGGGTGTGGGGCTAGTAGTGGGAGCATCTAGATGAAAAGAGTAAAAAAAATAAAGAACATGTATAAGAAATAAAGGAAGACAAGAGTAAAGAAATAGACAAAAGTCATTGAAAATGAGAAGCTGTGCTATAAAAATCATAACACGCACATGTTTTATCTTCTGTGGTGATTAATTTTTTAAGAGATTAGGAGCCGTGCTAGCACAGCGGTGCTTTGAGCTAAATGCTAACATCAGCATGCTAACATGGCCACAATGGCAATGCTAACATGCTGATGTTTAGCAGGTATAATGTTTACCATTGTCGCCATGTTAACTTGTTAGCATGCTAACATTTGCTAATTAGCAGTAATTAGCTGATGGGAATGTCATTCATTTTGCAGGTATTTAAACCAAAGTATTGGACAACTTTAATTTTTGACCGGATGATGGCCAAATTATTATAATTCATCCTGAGGGTGACATGAACGTGTGAACCAAATTTCATGGCAATCAATAAAATAGTGGACGAGATATCTAACTCAATACTGTACAATACAATAATGTTAATCTCATGGTGGTGCTACAGGAAAACAGGGGATCACCAAAGTCATTAGGATTCATCGTCTGGGCACCATAAATGTCTGAACCAAATCTCATGACAATCCATCCAATAGTTGTTGAGATATGTCACTAAAAACCAACAATGTCAACCTCTAGGTGGGGCTAGAGGAAAAGTCAGGGGATCACCAAAATCATTGGCCTATATCCTCTGGGAACCATTAATGTCTCTACAAAATGTCATGGCCATCCATCCAACAGTTGTTAAGATATTTCAGTCTGGATGAAAGGGGTGGACCGATTGACCTACAGATCGACGCTGCGATTCACAGAGCCACGCCCACTAGCATGGCTGAAAATGCAAAAAAAAGACACTAATATTTCACTGTGCTGGGGTTGTATTATATTCCATTATGGTAATCTATTGCATTTCTTTTTTTGATACATTTTCTAATTAACTATGAATAATGATGTCTAGCAATCATGGAAAGGTATTGCTATTTTCCATAGTTTCTCTCAATAATTAAGTCAAACTGCAAATTAAACCACTCTGGTGGTCTCCCGCTGCAGCACAGCAGAGCCCCGAGCAACATCTCCGCCCCACACTCTACTGATTAGGCCTGTCACTAACCCCCAAACAAAATAATCAGAAAGACAAAATGGAGGGCAATTCAGGTATGCAATGGTACTAAGGAGCACTGAAAGCTTCCTCATCAGGGGAATATATGCTTGGCTGTGGTGCAGGGGAAAGATAGCACGACCCCTTGCTGTGGGAGAGTCGCAGCAGGGGAAATTGGCTGGCTGTCTCCATGCCTTTACTGTCTGTACTCCATCAAAAGACAGCAGTGGGGGACCACACACTCCCAAACTAATGATAAAACATCAAGGACAGCATAATGTTGCCGCCGGGGATGGAGTGTATGGTGGAGGTGGTGTTGGTGGTGGTAGGGGGGTATCAGGGTATCAGGAAAAGATTCTCCTCTGACAGTATTTGAAGATGGGGGTGGGCTAGATTTCTTTCCCTGTGACCGAAGGCAGTCTGATAGCTGAAATGTCAGTGTCTGGAAGAGGGAAATTGGCCATTCAGGGAAGAGGGTCTTCACAAAGGCCGGGATAGGATGTGGCACATATAATATCCAGGCGAACAAGAATTCTCCATGGGCAATTTCCAGGCTGGATGACTCTGGGCTCAGCATTATGAGGGCTGAAATATGAGTGTATTTTGGAGAGGCCATATTTTCAGGGAGCATTTGTATCACTGAGGAATTTGATATGAGAAAATTTAACCATAAAGTGAAACAATGTTGGAGAAATTGTTTATCTATGCCTGTTTAAACCTTCCTGCCAACACAACAGCAGGGAAGAGATTTTGCTTTGTTTTTGTCTTATTTGTTTTCTCTTGCTTAAAAGTTACTTTTACATGAAGTTTTATAGGTGTTCTTCAAAAACAGGGGGAAATGCCTGTAAAAGAGGTTGTTATAGCTTATTTCATATTAGGAAAACGTAATCTACAAGCTGATGTGCTGTTGAAAGTTGTTCCTCACTGTGTTGCACATTTTATAAAACCAGTGTGATTCACAAGGACAGTTTCACAACAGCCTTTCATAAGAACAGGGACTCATGAGTCCTGTCTGCTCATGTTATGTCAAAACCCTGATAAACCCCTAATTTTCAGTAGCTTGTGAATCTTTGACTTGTTGTCCATGGAAGATTTATAGTTCAAAAAGTCAACTGTGGGCTAAAGTGGGGTGGTAAAGGTAGCATTGTTCTCCTGCCAACTGGCAGTATGTGTGAGTTACAGCACCAGGTCACCTCTGAGAGAGAAAGGCCTCTCTCTGGCCAGCTCTCTCTCTCCCACACCACACACCAGCCAGGGGGCACAATTCACAGCCTGCTACAGACACCCTCGTGGAGAACAGCATGACAAGCCTCTTTCTCAGCCTTTTGACCAGCCACATACAATACATGCACCACAGTAGGACTTGATTTGACGTGGATTTACATCGGCCTCACACTTGTCCGGGCTGTCGCACAGTGAAAGGTCATTAGTCTTTCTGAAATAGGAAGAGCCCGAAGGACTAGCGCGGGCAGAGGGGGGAAGCAGGATGAAAGAGAATTGATGGACAATTCATCTTGGCTCTATCAATAATACTCACAAGCAAATGTTTATCAAGAACATAACAAGGTGTGTCATGGTTTTAACTGGAGCTAGAGTTCATAAATTGCAAAACAAAACAGTAAAAATGCTGGATAGGAGAAGCAAATGGTAATTTTGTAGAAAAATGTGACTGAAGTTAGTGGGCGGGATAAGAGTGGTGCACTGCTGGGTGGTTTGAGGTCGTGTGTTGCTGCTGAAAAGAAACACAAAAATAGCACAAGGTTATCATGCTGAGACCAATCTATGTTGCAGAAACACACACTAATTAAGCCACTGTAGCAAGCATGATTAGTCTGGGACAACAAATCCTCACATGGACCGCAACATGATTTGGTCTGGCATTAAATCCTCCAGAAAAGAGGAGTGGGAGTCACAGACATAATTATATGAGGTTATGAGTACCTTTTTACCAATCTCCTGTGTCTCATTATAGCCATCTGAAGTCATAGAGCTTCCAACGCTTGTACACCAGAGAAACGGTGTTTAATGGAAATTAGTAAAATATGTGGATAGGAAGTTACTAATTGAAGACGACGAAGATTTGCCTTCCATTGTTTTTCATTCATTCATGCAAGTGTTGCAGTGGGTGCAGCATGAAGCAAATGATACATGAATTTAACAGCAACAGACACACACATCATTCATGAGTTCTTAAATGCCCGGAGGCAGGCAATTCAGTGAAAACCTCTGAACTATTATAATATTATATTACTGAAACTGATCTGTGTGTGAGAATAACAAGCATGCTTTCCCAACTTCATAAAAAAAACACAATCTTGAGAGGAAGCATGGTAAATCTCAGTTTCAAAGGAATCTTTACACAACAATTAGGAATTTAGTCGTGATAGCTTGAATAAGAATAAGCCTCCCTTGAGTGAGCTATTTGCCGGCATATGCTGTCCTTTTGTTTGGGAGTGATCATTATGGGTCCATTGGGAACAAGCAGATGTCATCATCTGCCTGGCAGAGCACGATGATGAATAACCATGGGGCGGCAGAGTTATGCGAGTCACAGGAAACCTATGTCACAGTGACAAAGTCACACATGTCAGCTGGTGCAATAAACACATTTCAACCAACATCAACCAACCTACAGACATAAGATGATGACATATTTGTTCCATTAACTGCATGTTGGGAGTTGTTTTGTTTCATACAATTGAAAATATTTCAGCAATGAAAGACTGGAAAATCAGTGCTTCCCTGAGTTTTTTGCACCTGAGAGATTTGGATTAGTGAGGTCCTACTGTGTTTGAAGCCCAGTTTATAAGACATTCCTAAAACGCCACATGGTATCAATATCCACTAAACCATTCAGGAGGCAGTGATTTCACAAGTTTTTAAAGTTTCCAGGTGTAGAAATTCAGACCCAGGTTACTCTTACAAAGTCGAAAAACTGCATTAGTCCACTCCCTGTTTTTCTCCTGACTCTGACAGGTTTTCTGATGCCTCTGCCCAAGACCTTGTCCCTACATTAAAATCCTATTCACTGCTTGCCCTACAATTGGTGAAATGGCGTTGACATTAAAACCATTACAAATACATTTATTTTCACAAATGCACATTTTCAGCAACTGCCATAAACATTCACCAGCCAGAGAAAAAAAAAAGTTACATTGCTGGTTTTTGACACACAATTCATGGCTGTCACAACCTAAACAAGCAGACTGAGTAATAATCAAAACAATATCACTATTCTGAAACCTGCAATCAGCCACAATGAGCCCATTTTTTAACAACAGTTTTGCTTTTAGCACCTCAACTCCTCTCCTCATCCGATCCCGCTGCTTTGGGCACATGTTAGCTTTAAACATGAGTGTTGGTTTCAGTGGCCAAATCTAACAATCTGCATCAGTGTGTGATGAATCAGATGTAATGACATGCTTTTGTACCATGGCATCACCCACCAGGGTTTGGATGTTTTAAACAGAGACAGAGCTGTCCTGTCTCTTTCAGGTGTGACAATGTTTGAATGGTGTACAGACAGATCAGACTGTTTCATTTAAATAACATATAGCTGATGTCATTGTTCTCTGAACAGTATGACTCCTCACACCTGGTTGAAACTATCAACAAAAAAAGTACACCAGTTTTTGTAATCCAGTGGGTTCTAAAAGTGTGAAAGTTATTGGCATGGGACCATACAAATAAAACTGGACAAGATGCAAAACATATAAATAGAAAGAACTATAGTAATAATTATAATAATAATTAATGAAATTTGTGTTCCCAAGTTATCTTTTTTGCGTTTCTAATGCCCATCAGGAAATATGTTTTGTTGTGTATAATGTACAGTAGTAAGCATAAAGTATGAGGGTAATGCTGAGATACACTTATTTAGCTTATCCTAAAGATCCCCTCCAGACATGTTTGAAGACATAAATATACTATGAGTTAAAAATTCTTTAAATTACATTTACTCCATATCACTCATTAAATAATCCAGATTCTAAGAATTTGCAAATATTGCTCCTGGACCAAGATGTCTCCTACTTCACTGTAAAGTCCATTCTCAGTGTACACAGTATGTGCACTGGAGGCTTCAATTTTCACATCACGTCCTGTTTAAGTTGCATACTGGCCCATGATTGGCTCCAAATTAGTTGTGATGTCACAAAATCATGCTCGTGCGTACAGGTCTAAAACTCAGATTTAAGGTGAGCACAGAGAAACCTTCCTCCTTCGGCAGATGAATGTGAAAACAGCCTTCTGGTGTCAAATTCTACACATACATCACTCTGCACAGTGAAGCTCAAACATCTGAGTGTAACAATAAGTAAATCACATTTTTGATTGGAGGGGGACTTTAAGTTCTGACCCTCAGTTACAGCATTGTGGATTTACCATGATTCAAAAGACTAGATATAAATATTTTAGTCAGTTTGAGGAACAAGCAAACCCTAATCTAACCCTTACATCAAGAAATATTACTGAATATTACATAACGCCTTACAAACCACCAAGTAAAAACGTCAATTTTAACATATTATACACTGGAGATGCATAAATAAATTTTTTGTACATATTACTTGAGAGTCTATACAGAAGATTTACCCTTATTCCTGGTTTCAGGTTTGGTCACTGGCAGGCAATGTTCTTGGCACACAGGCAGAAACAAATTGAAACTTGGGAGCGAAATACAGAATCCTCTTCTAAACAGCAGGGAGCAAGCGCTCCAAGAAGAGAAAGCTAAACTCACCAACAATGGCTGCACCTGCTGCAAATGTATTTTCCCCTCGTCCTCATCACCCCTGCCAGCCACCAAAAATAGGAAATTAAGGTCCGAGGAGTGTGTACTTCACTGACGTCACGTTACACGATTTCAAAATTATGAAGTCTTTTTCGTTTTCAAAACTTCAAACAGTTACCTCCTGCTGTTCCCTCTTGGGGATTCAAGTGCAAAGATGCCCAGTGCACCTTTAAACAGTCGAGCTGTTTGTAAAACAAGTTTTTCATATTATGTGTGATTGCAGCCAAGTGAATTCACTGGCAATAGCCTCCCTAATTTTATGTATCTGTCTATTAAATTTATTTTTTTATGTATATGTTCTTTATTTTATGTGTTTGGCTTCATTTTGTGCTCTTTTAATTATTGTATTGTGCATTATGATGTGTTGAAAAGAAGGAAAACAAAAAATTGCTATTAGTGTGTCATGACTGACGGCCATGTCAAGGTTAAAAGAAGAAGAAGCTTCAGTGAAGAGAGGTTCAAACCAAGGGGAACAAGCTGTCCGCTGCATTTAAAGTCAAGTCCTGGGAGAGCTGGTCCCTCTATTGCCCTTTACTGGTTGGCTGCAGAACACATTGAAATTCCACCCACTTCAGTATAAGTCAACAGAACTAAAGCCCATCTTTATCGTAGAAATATGAAGTTTAATTTCTCCTATGAGACCTAATAGTCATAGCCAATGGCGGTGTCATAGTCAACAGTCTTATGATGTCTTTGTTTAGTTAAGGAATAGTTTGAAATTGTCTCATTTATCTGTCCGTTAAATATGAAGCTACAGCCAGCAGCCAGTTATCTTAGATTAGCATAAAGACTGGAAACAGTTAGCCTGGGTCTGTCCAAAGGTAACAAAATCAGCCTCAAACACAGTACATCAGTGTTTCTAGTGTTTTTAAGTTGAGCTAAGGTCAACTCTGACCTCAAGTCAATTTATGCATAATATTCATATTCATGTAACAGACAATCATATAGTCATATTACAAATTCAAATTCAGGGGACTCAAATGCAGTTGTAAAAAGATTGGTCTTAAAATGAGATTTAAATGGGAACTCCACAGATTTTACACATCAACGTCTGTTTTGGGGGAGTACTACTGCATATGTGAAAAAAGTTGGGTATAAATTGCCTCAAGTGATCATCAGTTGGGGCTGAACACTACAAGTTTGAAAATGAAAAAAAAATTCTGGAGGTTTGGCGTTAGAAAGAAGTGAGCTTACCAGACCTGTGTAGCCTGCTCCTCATCTCTGCTTTAGACTAGCGGCTCAAGGCCGAGTTAGCCGCTACTAGCACAACATACCTGAATCTCTGACCAAACTGTCGGCACTCATGTTGCATGTTGTGGGTAATGTAGTCGTTAGGTTTTGACAAGGAAGAAGAATAAGTGAAATAAAAAAGACGATATCTCTGGTTCTGGTGCATTGATTTTGATCTTTTTCTTTTCAACTGTCCATCGTGAGTCTGACAGTGTTATAGGAGTGCAACGCTGAATCAGTGGAGTTTTGAGTTTTCTTTTTTAAAGTGGCAATGAATGGGGAAGGCCTGACAATGAAGAGTAAACTGTTCTCCCACAGAATGGGAGAAGCAATGGAAAAGGCCACCGGACCTGACCAGGAGATTGCACCGAAACAGGAAACACATTCTTGAATTGTACAAGCTGAATTGGAAACAAGTGAATTTGGGGGGCAGATATTCACAGGAAGTAAGTGTAATGTGACTGGACATGTATTCAGGCTCTGGGCTTCTTCTGGGTCTGCTGAATGACCATACATTATATGACAATATAGGCTGTTTTTATTTTCTACTATGCCGCTCATACTGTTGCTTCAAAAATATAAATCTACCATATAAAATCTCACTTCCTGGGTCTCTAACATGCCAGTCCAAAGTCAACAGCCACTTTATCCATTCCTTTCTACTCTGTATGGTTCAAACTCATCATGCATTAATAGTACAGTGGCAGCTCAAATCTTCCAACATAAATTCAGAGTTCTGCAGCCACCTTCTGTGATTTTAAGCTCCCTGTTGCTCTCAATAATGGCTTACATCCATACATGTTTGAAATGTGATTCTGTTTGTTGCACAAATGCTGTAGTAAATCCTTATAGTTCCAATACAATCCCCTGACTGCCAAAGCTACTGTAGGCAGTTAAGTCTATAAACCTTCCTATATCAGCAATACAGACTGAATGCTGGTGTATAAGAGTGATGGAGGCATTTACACATCAGGTGCAATGAAGCATAATACCTACCATATACATAGAGGATGTAGTCATCGTAGGCCTCTCCAACAGCATTCGATGCCACGCAGCGATAGGTGCCGTTGTAGGACTTGTTGAGGTTCTCGATGTAGAGATCAGAGCCAGTGACCACAGCGTGAGGTGGCACATCCTCGTCTACTCTCAGCCAGTTGATCTGATGGGGACTGGAGAGCATAAATACCACACACATCACTCAGGCGCTGTCTATCCACGCTAGAAATCTGAAATAAAGGTCAAATCTGAGATTGTCTGAGGAGGGCCATCGGCAGGCCCAGTCTAATGATGTGCTTTATACAGCATGCAAACAACTGTAACATTTAAATGGTATAATGAAATGTGAAGGTTAAGGGGGTGCTCGGACTGTTAGAAAAGGGATATAAGGGAAACTAAACAGAAATTTCAGTGTTTTGAAGTGTTGAAGTGCGTCCATCTGCGTGAATACTCACTGTGGTTTTCCTTCTGCGATACATGTCAAATCTAGATTGTCACCCTCTCTAGTTAAACCTTCAGGATATGTCACCACAATCTTCACTTCTGGTTTATCTGGAAAGAAAAGAAATGAATATTTACAATACTCCAGTGTCATAAGTTATCACAAAACTGCCTTTTTCCTCTCACCTACAGCCAAAGTAGAACTTAAATGATTATTGGACTCTAAAGTGAAGCCCAGAGAGAAAACGTCTTCAAAATGAAAGCAAAATTGCCAAAAGCGAAACATAGAGGAGGATGAAATGATTATCCTGTGCTCAGTAGACATCCAGTCAGTCTACAGTGCCTAACAGCAAAATGATTTTTTTCTTATCAATGCTAGCCAAAGATTACCAAAATGTCAAGCGGTTCCAGTCAAGCTTTCTCTTTTTCCTTGAAAGGTCAGACAAAACAGTTGTCTACCTGAAAAAAATTAATATTCTACACAGACTACAAAAGGGTACCTTAACCTTTCTTTGATGTTTAACAGTGTAAGGCTGCCTGTATTACCTCTTCAATCAATGCACCATTTAAAGAACACCTAAACATCATTTGACACCTGAGCAAAAGTTTTTTTTGTTTTTTTTCCTTGTGGTGACTGTATCCCATGAACCAAGGCACTAGTAGGCTGTAAGATTAGAAAACCAAGACTTCATGATCCATAGATTACAGACAGGCAGTGAAAAACATACAGTGCATCTATAATCTGGTGGTCAGAGGATACACTGAGAGTCTACCTGGAACACGTAAGCATCTTACAGAGTAGCTGCACCTAGTCTAATGCTGCTTGCACACATCTTGTCTACTCTACACCACAGTTGGGTGAGGTCAAGGTCAGGTGAGTCTGTTGAAGTACAACAGACTACACCTGACCACACCCAGCTATGATGTTGGGTTATAGAGACCGATACCTTTCAACTCATAGAGGCCAATGAAGCAATGTTTTCCTCCTTTCAAAATCTAGTGTAACTCCACTCTTTGAAGGGAAACTCCAGTTTATTTTAATCTGGCGTATTTCCCATAAATGTGGCCATTGTGACTCTATGGATCATACTAACTCTGCACTCGCCACCTCCATTGTAGAGAGTTAGGGAAACATAGATGTGGATCCCTATGCGGTTAGCTATAATGGCAACTCCAGGTGGTTAATCTCCATGTTTACTTTCGGTCAGACCCAGAGACGAGCGTTTGAAATGATTCATGTAAATCACAAATGTTCTTTTGTGCGAGTCCTCATTTGTTATTAACACAACAAAAATTGACGCCTTAACATGGCTTTTCTCTTGTGGCCAAAGAGGGACACAGGTTCCTGTAATGAGTGCTTAGACGCCTGCATCTGTAATTGATGCACAACGTGCTCCCTTGCGTTGTTGTTTGACATCACTGATGCCACCTTCCTCATGAATATGTATGAGCGGCTTCACTCAGGGGTAATCTCTAAGATGTTAGTTGCGCAAATGGCATTCCATGCACGATGTCCCGACAAAAAGACAAGCGTGTCAGAATTTTTTTGCCTTCTCTCGCCTAATATGACAAATTCCATGATGTGTTCTGTGATGTTGACCAATAGGGGCACAGAGCGCTCTTTCGTGCACAACTGTAAACATGGCGAAGCAAAAGAAGAATGATGTTGTTGGTGACGTGGATCTGTGAAACAGAGGTCACAGTCATTTTGTCTTTCTTTTTTTAGGCGTTTTTGAACACAAGACAACCAGTGTCACACACACCACTTCAGACGCCATTGTGTGTTTACATTCTTGTTCCCGGAAGTTCATCCTTAGCCCTGCCTTCCCGATGACATCACGCAGGTCGTGAAAGACGGCGAGCTGTTTAGTTAGGGACCAACGTGTAGTTTGTCATGTCACCAGGCCAAGTCACGGCAAGAATTTATTACTCTGTAATCGCCTAATCTGACACAGTGACCATATTAACAGACATAAATATCGTGTAGTCTGAATCCGGTATGAGGTATATTTCGACTCTCTCCAAACAGCATTAATGTGCTTCTAGTGACTTTTAAAGGACCCTGTCTGTGTTGCTTGCTTATTGAGATGTTAGCTGTGTAGTTTCTTGGTTATTCTGACAGTAATTTTTTTGTCAGTTTTCCAAAGTTGACTGTTGTCTAAATTTCCGAATATTGTTATTATTTATAACTTTAACAAATTGTGATTGTTATTGTTAGCAGTTGGTACCTTTGAATCATCAGAAGTGTCTGCAGTATGATACCAACAAATGCCACAGCTCCACCAATAAGTAGTTAAGCCCTCAAGTAGCCCAAGCTAGAGAAAATCTCTGGCACTATGAGGCCTTGGTGTAGTTCTAGGCATGAAAAAGTACAGTTTTAGGTCACTCACATAGCACTTCTAAGTATCTTTGAGCCAGGAGGTCCTTTACAGCTGGGTGGTCAATGATGCAGTCCACTGGCACTCCATCATCCTCTTTGGTGACAGAAAATCTTACCCGGCTGGTGACAGTAAACATCCTGTCATACATCTCCTCAACTGTTGTCTCACCTAGAAAAACATCACAAGCAAGAGAGGGGGGAAAAGTTAACAGCTAAGCAGCTCAAAAACAAATTTCCAATCATGCAGCAACGCAAATAGTCATAGCTCTTAAGAGCACAATACCTGTCAAAGTGGAGTGCTTTCGAATGGCATTTACATTTAATTTATAATTCAGTGATGTGGTGCCCAAACGAGACTTTAGAGGATTCAGACAGGCCAGAGGCCTTCGATTCTGATGAGAGCAGCGAGGAGCGGCTGGGTCATATAAGCCTGATAATGAATGCTTGTGCAGCTTGAGGGTTGAGCATTGTTGGGGCTAACCCTGCAGTAATCTGCTGCCCACAAGGCCCTGGGCTGTCAGAGGGGCATTCATTTAGAGAGCATTACAATGCTACAGGGACATCGCATTAGCTGCAGTGCTGAGTGTGATGGTTTACTCGCACTTAATGAAGTGAGGAAATAATTACAGCCCCACTCTGACCTGCAGCACACTTCCATTTCAGCCTTGTCACAGAGGAGCCCAGCTGGACTCATGGAGGGCAAAACACTGTTGTTCCACAGTTGATGATCACCAATACACACATATGTGGCCTCTTGATGGATATTAACCCTGTGTAACACACACCCACCAACCTAAGACCTGCCTACATTAAATTTAAAGTACTGGGATCGGTAAACGGTCAGTGCGCTTGAGGGGCATTAAATTTGACCACTCTGCCAACTGCGGTGAGAGAACAGGCTGTTTGAAAAGCACACTGACCATTAGAGAAGAGCAAGAAAGTACTAACAGTAAAACAATGATAATAACGGCAGGAATAAAAAGTGTAACTGTGTGATGAGAACGCATAAAAAATAAATGGTTTTCATTTAGAAATTGTGATTATCTTGCTATTTTGCTGTAGAATTAATCAGATGTTTAACAGTACTGACTGGTATTCATTAACATTTAAAAATGTTGAAACCCATAATGAGTAAGGACATTACAGGACTGTAGGTATATATATATATATATACTGTATATCTACATCTAATGTTATACATTTCTTTGCCCCCTGTGAGCTGTTAACTAAAGCCTACATCTAAGTGATTTGACTTCACTCTAAAAAGCTCTGCAGGCATTAATGTGACACAGCAAATTAGTTAATCCCAACCATCTTTAGTTAAAGCAGAGTGCTGTGATCAGTGGTAACACTCACAGAACAATGCCATCTTGTTCCTCACCAAATAACAACAGATTTCACATTAAGAGCTCTATTGTCATCATGCAATCACAAAGACTAAAGCACTGCACTAGGTCACATTTGTAAGGTCAATGAGGGCGTTTCAAGCACACCTGCCCTGTGCGTCCAAAGAGTTGGTTGTAGTGGAGTATGATTTGGAGGGTGATGAGTCATTATCCTCTCAGCCAGTCACAATTATTTTTCTCATACCAATCACAGTGCTGCATTACTGGAAAAGATGGCTCAGAGCAAACGTGGTAAGGCTGAATGCTGTCTAAATCATTATAACAACACTAATATGGTTATTTTCCTAAATCTATATCTATATATCATGATATGGCAAATGTGTAGAGAATCACATAAAAAAAAAATATCAAACTGATATTCAAAGCAATTAACTGTGTTCCACTGTCATGCATCAAATGAGACCAAATTCTTTATATCTGTCAAACAGAAACTTTAATAACTAAATTTGTCAGTTTTTAATCACAGCTTGCTCAGAATAATTTATTCGGACAACAGAAACTGTATAATTATAACGTGATATAATCGTATTATCACAAAATGGTGATTTGGATTCAGTTGAACAATCTGTTGCTATAGCAACCACTACTGGCAGTGTTCTACAGCAGTTGAACTCACATTGTTACATCCGCCATTTTGTCAGATCTGTGACCGACCAAGCAAATATTGACAGACATCTTTTATCTACTCCCCAAATGCACTTGTTGGAGCATTATCTCCTTTTATTACAGCTGTTTTGTGATTGTTGATTTAGTAGAATTTAGTTTTTTATGATCAGTTTGCTGCTAACCAAGCTAGCCATTATACTAGGTGCCTGAGGCTAATGTGTTGCTAATATAACATTCTAAGAAACTGTTGAATTACAGTTGGGCTAACTTTTACCAGATTAATTACTGTGTTGTGCTTCCTATGAGAACGTAATGTTGATCTTTCACTGGTGATACTTTGTCTATAGGTTATACTGTTGTGAATCTAGTTTCCTTGTTATTGTGCTAACAAATTTTTATAATACCTTTGGTCTAACTCTTGTTTATAGAATCTCATACTTTTATGATTTATAATCACTATCATGTGTTGGTCCAATGCTGTTTTCACAGTTTCACAATTGCTTCCAGTAAAAACTACAATCCGCTGTCTTCAACCTTTATTGGAAGTGTGTTTAGCTTTGCACCTTCACGCATACTGTAGTGAGGACAGAAGAGGTACATATGTGACTTTTAAAGTTGAATTTATGTTTGTGGAGTTACAGTCCAGTTATGCTTTCCCTGCATGATGTACAGTTATTGACTGTGTTTGATGGCTACAATAATATTTTCACAATGAAAGTAAAAATTGATTAGATTTGGTTATGTTTCATGTGACATGTCATAATTGCACTCCCCTCAACGGCAGCTGCTTCAACAGAGCTGCTTCTATGCAATGTCAAAGAGACAGTTCTTACCAAAATAGCACCACTCTGCCAAGTACTACCCTGTCTGCATGAAAGTCCCATCATGCTGTGCCTTTCATTTGACCTCTGCACCACGCAAAATACCAAAGGGACAGGCAAAACACATTTCAAGGGCAAGAAAAAAAGCATTGTTTGCGCTCGTCTCAGTACTGTCATGAAAAAAGAGTCCTTAATTTGACTTCTAATATCAATTATTTTTGGTTATGATTCTTCTTACAAAATAATTTTAATATGAAAAACAGTTGGCAAACTTCTGAAAGTACTGAGTCATGTTTTAAAGATCAGACTCATACAGACAGCCATTATCATTGTACAGGCCAACCAAAGCTTGTCAATTATCAGTGTCATCCAAACCCAGATGAGGAAAACAACTGTGGATCAGGTCGTGGAAGGACTCGAATTTGAATGCAGAGGAGATTTGAGTGTTGCAGCAGAGATGTCAAATCAAACGCTCTTGTGAGCATCAACCACTGATCAATCCCAGCGCAATCAAGCATAGCCTCTTCTCAGGGTGAGATGTTCTTTCAGTCAGTTTCTTACCCGAGTCTTCTGCCTGCCAACACGTTGAAAAGCAGCCACTGATTAAGCTGTTTGAACATTGCTTAGACAGTAATGTAGCACTGGTATTATAATTAGTAAAGCAGGCTACAATTAAGAAAATATAGATGCTAAACTTACTCTACACACTACATCTGTACGGGATAACAATTACAATTACACAGGTGAATATTAATAAACAAGGAGGTTTATACACTGTAATTAATGGCTTTATTAATAGTTAATAAATAATTTGCTAATCGTTTACAGATCAGTTATAAACCATGAATAAGAACAACTTTTGGGTTGCAAGATTGTGGAAAATCTTAATGAATTAAAGAGCTAGTGTGTCATGCTGGAGGAGGATTTTTCACAACCTGACGACCATAAAGTTGTTCTTATTATTGGCTAGTAAATGATTTACTAACTATTAATGAACCCATGAATTACAGCATTATACTACTCTCTATAAAGGGCGCCTTATTAGACAAGTGGTAAAATATTACTTTTAAAAAACTGACCTTACTGATTTATTTACCTGTTACAAAAGCAGCTCTTATAATGTGATAAAATATTCTAAAATTAACATTCACTTACTTGATTTCTCTGCAGCTTTCAACCCTATCTTTGTTCTTATATTTTGTTTATATTTGCACTCTATATATTGCACACTTTCCTTCTTTGTACTGCGACTGCTATACAAAAATTTCCCTCGGGACAATGTTCTATCTTATCTTGTATCGCACAGCGATTTCACTGAGGAAGAGTGTGAGATACTGTTAAAAGCACAGGAAAACGTGAGTAAGTGAGCCATGAGTTTAGAATATTTATTCACAAATAGTGAGTCCCCAAGGTCAAGAATAAAACTATGCTCAAGCATAGCAAAACTATGCTCTATTCAGACATATACAGTTAAAAAACAAGTTAAAAAGTGAATAAAGCCTTTATTTAATCTACTAAGAGATTCTCAACATCATTTTTTTTTTTATTGAATACTGATTGTTGTCATTATCCAAAATCTTTCAAAGCTGAATTTGAAATGGCAGCTTTAATGGTGGAGTGCGTCTTTTAAAAATGCATGTAAAAAGCATGACATTTGAAGCTGTTTCCACCAAATAAAAACGAAATATTTCTAATTAAATTTAAAAATAAAAATCAAGGTCTACTAACTTTTCAAATATCTGATTAAATCTCCTGCATGCAGTTTCACATGATCACATACAAACGTGTCTGTTTAAAACACATAATTGAAATCCATCTGTCCATCTTGAACAAATCTCCTCCTGTACTTTAGCAGCAGTAGCAGCTAATGCTCCACTACATTTAAATAATATTGCAGCTGTCATTTATGCTAACAAGCATTTTGCCACCTTGTGTGTTGAGTCTCTCTCTCAGGCCAGAGCCCATCAGTCCCTTACCTGCCAGCATAATAAATAGTTCCAAAACCAATTCAGCCAATTTGAAAGTGTGTTTAAATTAGCCGGCAGATTTCTTTCTTGCCATTACAGCTGTCTTGCTTGCACACAGACGTAAGACAAACATGATCACAGAGATTCTATAAAACCCAGTGTGATGTGTGCCTTTTAATCTCAATATGTGCAGGAGCTAATGAATTGTTTAGCACGTCCATAATGACTAGTGATTTGTGTTTCCTGGGGTACAGGAGGACGTGACTCTCTGGCTCTCTTTATGTATCCACTGCCACTATGGATTAGCTTTGCTCAGCATGTCAGTGGCATTTCGCTGATCTAACCATCCTGCTGTCTCTCCCTCCCCTACACAAAACTTGACAACTCATAAACAGAAATTGACTTCGACTCCTGTAGGGAACACTGGAGGCACAGATGGCATTTAGCTTCAGATTCACTGTTGTCTAAATATTTCATCTCTCAACAAGCAAAATGAATCCTCTCCATTCTAATACATATATAATTTGACAACAAGCCCAGAGATATCCACTCTGTGTAAATACAATATGACTAAAACGAATATCCCCCCTTTGCTGTACAATAAGTATCTAATGAATAATTGATGACCCCTAATCATAACTGAGAGGTAATAAGGATTTTTCACCACCCCAGATTATATACTCCTCTCTGCAACAGCCTACAGCCGGCCGAAGGCACTGACATAAGATAAAATGTGCAGATATGAGCCCATAAACATGTTTACTATGTTTAGATTGTTTAAAGTAAGGCTGTCTAGTGTTAAAAACATAAAAATCCATCAGCAGTCGAGGTGTAACTAAATGTATGCAGTAAATATTTAAGCTATTTTAAATCCAAACAAGCATCTCTGAAATGAAAATTACAGTATGAAAATGCCTTTAAGGCAAATGTTTTGTAAAATTTATGAGAAACACAACACAAGCCTGGATTGCAGCTCTTGCAGTTGTGCGTGCATAGTTTGATCATTACATACTGTAACTGAGCAAGCAGCCCAGGCATATGGACAGGGGATTTTACACACTGGTAAAAAAAATAAAAATAAAAAGAGAGAGAGAAAGAGAAAGAAAGAAAGAATGTACTGCTCTCCTCCAGCTGTATGTGTCAGGCATGATTATCTTATGTGGTACTTTCTATACATGTCACTAACATACTGTAATGAGTACAACACACGTTAATGTTTTAGAGGAGAACTACATTTTGTTCACAGAGGAAGCGCCTCCAGAGACCAGGACTTGTAGGGAAGTGGACAGGCCTGGAGCATGTGAAGCAAAATGGGGGAGGCTGTTATTCTACTGACCTGTCAGTTCTTCCTCCCCTTTCATCCATCTGATAGAGGCAGCTGGCTTGCTGCCTATGGCTGTGCAGGTGAGCTCTGTCTCATTCCCCTCGCTGACCAGGTCCTCGCGGCTCTCGATGATTGGGCTGCCTGGCGGGACTGACCCACAGTAACAGTCAGAGACACACAACATTTGGTAACACTTAATAATAGGGGTAACAAAACACATGTTTAAGAAATTATCAAATCACAATGAGTTTGTGCAAATTGTTAACACTTGAATGAATGTCACAGTTACTGCATACATTCATTTATATGCCAACAAATTAGGTGGAATCCAGGTACATAAAGTTATTTCAGAAGCATGCATTTGATCAGCCTCTCTGAAAGCAGAACAGTACCTGTTCATACTCACAAGCAGGTCACCTAGCTTGTAAATGAGACATAAACAAGGACTGTTGTCTCATGCAACAACATGTAGATGTTTGCATCTTACTACTAGTTTGATGAAAAACAACTTCATATTTATATGAGAACATGGTGCTGTTCTGCTTTCAGAGAGACTGATCTGCATGGGTCTGAGATGTCCTTTTCTATGTAACTGGATTCTAGCAAAGTTGGCGGCATAAATTAATGCATGAAGTAACTGTGAGCTAACAAGACTAAGAGTCTACAGCCATGCAAGCAGCTCTGTGAGGCTGTACTTAGGTACAGCGGTGCTTTGAGCTAAATGCTGATGTCAGCATGCTAACATGCAACTTAGCATGCCTTAAATCATCATGAGTTATGCATTACTTAAAGGTCCAGTGTGTAACGTGTAGGAGGAGCTATTGGCAGAAATGGAATATAACATTTATAGTATTTAAGTATGTTTTCATTAGTGTTGAATCACCTGAAAATAAGAATCGTTGTGCTTTTTCGTTACCTTAGAATGAGCCGTTTTTATCTACATAGGGAGCAGGTCCCCTTACACGGAGGCCGCCATGTTGCATGGTTGCAAACTGCAATTTCAACGCTAGATGCCACTAAATCCTACACACTGGACCTTTAAGCATGTTTTTTGTACCCTTATTATAAAGTGTTACCCAAAAGTCTATGCCAAAGTTATATAAGTTTATGTGATCACATGGTTACATGGGTATACACAAAATAGCATAAGGCACAGTTGTCCCTCGTCCCTTGTATTAGTCATCCCAGCAAACTTGCTGAACTCCAGTTACTTGAAAGCAAAAAGTCAGCAGGGTGTTTATTTCAAGGACTCTTCAATGCAGCCCTCGGTTCAGAAATACTGCAGCTAGGTTTCAATTGTACAACTAGAGTAATTACTTTAAAGTGCTTTTAATTCCTTTCAATCCCCCAGGATGTCTGCATGTATAATAAAGCTTAACTAGAGTAATTTCACTCCAAAGCATCAAAGTGTGGCACAGCTGACTCTCAATAGGGAATCGTTTGGAGCAGCCAAGTCAACATTCACCGGGATTCACAGAGTCAACACAGCTGCCAAAACCAACGTGGTCTGAGCCATCAGTTTCAGCATCTGCTCCTTTTCGTTATGCTGTTGAGCACCGCGAGAGCCTAATTGGCTGGCATTTTGTTTCAGTTGCTAAAGATAACAGGATCAAAGATTACTATTATTTCATATTCACTATCTACAATGGAGCGAAATACAATAAAAGTGTGTGTGTGTGTGTGTGTGTGTGTGTGTGTGTGTGTGTGTGTGTGTGTGTGTGTGTGTGTGTGTGTGAGGTTCACACATGCACCCTCACACCTACCCAGGACAGTGATGTCTGCGTAGGCTTCCTGAGGAGGATCTGTGTAGAGCTGGCACACATAGCGTCCCTCATCGGAGAGTGACACATTGGACAGAGACACCCGCAGTTCGTTGTCAGAGAAATTCACCAGCTGGAACCGGCTGTCCTTCAGAGCTGAGGGGATACATGTGAGACAGAGACAGTGAGGATACAGAGTACAGGGACATGAGAGGAACGTGAGACATGGAGTGAGAAGGAAGAAGGAAGAGGGAAGTAGGGAAAATGAGAACATAAGAGGGGTGAGAATGAGAGAGGGAATGGAGGGAGACAAAGGAGTCGCAAGGAGAAAATGAGACAGAGATAGGAGGTGGAGAGGGTGCTGCCCTTTTGTGGGCTTTCTCCTTAATTGAGTAAAAGAAAAGTGAGTTTCAAAATGATTCATACAAGTTGATTTATAAAGTAGCTTTACAGTCCACAGAGCACTCGCAAAGACAGGAAGTGTGAAGAGTGCTCATGAGGACTCCTAACAAGCTAGGAACTCTTAAAATGGGCTACTGCTAGTCATGGATGGATGCATCAAACTCACATATTCCAGAAAAGGGAGAGGCATTCAAACATACATAATGAATTAAATCACAGAGCAGAGGTAGAGGGGTAGAGGGTTGGATGCCTGAAACTCTAAATCAAAAGTAGCCAGAAATCTGAATACTAATGCCGGTATAGATTGGCTGAATTTTCTTTTAATGTCGTCAAACTAGGTTAGCCATCTCCCCCAGAGTTTTTACTCTGCTTTTCATTTGGGTCAGCCCTCATCCATGAGCCCTCTTTTACATAAACAGCTTTGGTTGATTTGATTGGGAGCCCTTTTGATGTTTTGACCTGCCTTCTTTATCAAGTCCTCTCTGCATCTGTCGAGCTAACAAACTCTATTCAGCCCCTATTTTAAGCGTGGGGAGTTTGTTATTCCCTTCAGGCTTTACACTTAGCATCATGATCATTACCCAAGGTCTCGGGGCAGTGTCAACATGAAACCACATCCCCCGATATAATTTGAGAGCTCTTTGGAAGTCTTTCCTCAAAGGGAAACAATGACACTGATGCACTTTGAGAGTCGAAGCACCTGCTAGGGAGGGAAACCCTTCACTTCTGAGATGGTGAATATAGTTTATACAAGGCAGTTTCATAACTGGCTGACTGCTTACATAAGAGCATGGAGGGTGCACTGTATCTAGTATTTGTTAGTCGGTGTTTAGGCATATATTTTCACCAAAACACGTCTACATGTTAGGGCGGCAACTAACAATTATTTTCACAAGAGATTAATCTGCTGATTGTTTTCTCGATTAATCATTTGGTCTATAAAATATCAGAAAATGGTGAAAACAAAAACGTCACAGATGCTTGTTTTGTCAGTCAAAGTCCAAAACCCACAGATATTCAGTTTACTCTCATAGAAAATATTCACATTTGAGAAGGTGAAGCCAGTGAATCTTTTTGATAAGGTAAACAATTGATGGATTAGTAAAATTGTTCTCGATTCATTTTCTCTAAGTCAAGTAACCAATTAATCAGGTCATTGTTTCAGCTCGTTTTGTGCTATTGCCCTCCTTGAAGCTCTGAAGAACCCATGGAAGAAATGTATCTAGTCATATTTTAATGAAACAATATATTTTAAAGCAGCTATAATCAGTATGTTTATATTAACAATAAGTCACATGACTACTTCATAGCATTAGTTAGTTTAGCAACTAAAGAGCCAAACATTTCCCTCAGAACTTGGTGGAGACCAAAAACAGAGCTAAAAGAGAGTGACTTACATTCATCAGGTGGCCAGAAACATAACTCCAAATGAATAATAATGTTGCTCGGTTTCTGCTGGATGTGTAAATAGGCAACAAGTTAGTCTGAAAGGCGATTTTGTGTCAGTGTTGTGTTTACAGCTTGTTTCTGCTGTGTTATTGCAGGGTTAACTTCATGGCCATATACATATACAGAGAAGTGAGAACTTGTCACTGTTTAAACTTGTCGCTATTGGAATCCATTGTAACCAACAAAACTGACATAAATTAAAGCTGCACAGCTGCTGTTCTTTATCAAGTAGCTTTTTACTGTATTCATGAAGGAACTTTTTGAAAACCTATTTTCTCTCAGAGATTTCTGTATTGTTGTCCTTGCTTTTCATACTGGTCTGAAGAGGGCAGGGCTCAGTTGGAAAATGTGCATGGAAATAGCACCAATCACAATTTAAGAACATGTAAATCAAAATGTGATGACAGCTGTGGGGTTGTTTACTTATATTGCTGGGCTGCTGTCGACCAAATCTGCTCTAGCAACACCTACAGAGTCCTAATGAAGCAAATTAAGCTGGGTTTTTAGTGTTAAACTCTTAATAAATAACTTAATTTCCAAACTTTAACTTTGATGTCACTCATTAAGTTATGACTATTGATGTTATAGAGAAATACTTGAAACCAGGTTTTCAGGGGCTTTCTAACCTACATAGCTACATAGGAGTAATAGCTGTTGCTAAAAGTAAAGTCTTTTGGCAGAGTATTTCTTTAAACATTAAACCTTTGTAACACAAAGTCAGACAACTCCTGACGAAAGATGTAGTGAATAAATAATGGTGTGATATTGCATCACCATTCATAGAGGTCCACCTTCGCTGATAAAAGCTTATTTCTCCCATTTCAGATGACAACTCTGCCAAATTGCATGTCATTTTGCATATATCTAGCAGAATAAATGGCTCATCCCAACAACACTCGCTCAGCCTCTCTACCTATGACATAATTCATCTTTATTTGCTGCAATAGAAATGTTTATTTGGCCTTCACTGGTACTGTGAAGCTGTTATCATGTTAGTATTTGTGTACGTATCTGTTTCTGTGGCTGCCGCTTCGCTTGTAGCTGCTGTTCTTCTTGTAGCTCCTCGTATGTCTCTATGTCGCTGCTGTTTACTTCCTTCTATACAAAGATCTGCCACTGTGTGGAGCGACCCCGTTGACAGGTAACAATGCCACTGGCTGAGGGGGGCCCCACAGAACCAGCAGTCCTTTGGGAACAGAGCCTAGAATAGCACTGCCATTGGGTTCACCAGACCCCATTATAAGGAACACAAACGCAGCAGAAGCCCAATAATGCTTTAGCTGCCTGTTAGAAATATGACATATACTTAGATCTAATTGCAGATAAACAAAACCTTTTGTGTTTTGTAATTGACAATGGAACTGCATTGACTAAGGCAGAGAAAATGACATGTTTACAGGCCTACGTGGAGCAGCTTAATAAAGAATGAAGAGAAAAAGGTCTTAACCTCGTGGAAAGATTTCCTTAACAGTACAAAGCAAATACTAAATGTGTTTGAGATGTAGAGCACAACATGACCTCTACTTCCTATGAATCCATTCTTCTCTGCCATATTCTCAGGCAGCCTTGGGTATTTCGTACAAATATGACTAAGATGTGTACTCAAACTCCCTAGATGCTCTTCGCAAGTGAGGAAATGGAACACGTCTCGCTACCTAGACTTGTGAAATAACAGCTGGGATGCAATATAGACTAAAATGAAGGGCGTTTCTAGTTCACCTTGAATCTTGGCTCAGATCCCAGATACAAACAAGTAAAAAAGCAGAGACAAAAACTCGGCTCGGAAGTAGAAGTAGCCCATATGCTCATGCATAATCATAATGTTCAATATCCTAATCTAAGAGATTATCGTAAAATCGAACAGTGACAAGGACACAGAAGTATTCCCATTATGGTAGCACTGTGTATTATCTCATATTAATCTTGCCGCATTCTGAGCTTAATGACTTGTGTAAAAGAGCCAAAAAGTCAAGGACAGATGGAATCACATTTGCATTGAAAACCTGACCTAAAGCTAGAGCTGATCTTTGTAGTGATATCTGATGTCAAAACCTGAGAGATTCCTTTAGTACAGGATGCCCTGAAATGTAAAGCTGACACAAAAACACACACCTTGAAAAAAAACAAAAACACTTGTAGCAGCTCTTCTTGTGCAACACAACCTCACAACTGTAGTGGAATTAGCACAAAGTCTGAAATGGAGACTAGATGTTGTGGACACAAGGATGTGAGGAATATGCTCTTCAACCACAAACTGGATTTTAAAGAGCAAATACAGTCAGACCATTGTCACATATTTTCCATGTGAAACTCACGTTTAGGCAAGTGAAACAGCTTTGGTTAAGGTTTGGATTCGATTTAGACAATTTAAAATATTTCGTTAAGTTGTCAGAAAGGCTTTGGTAAAGCTTAAATAACTTCAGCTAAAAATTCAAACTTATTTTAAAGGAAAATTCCCATTTTAATTGTTGTTGCATTTTTAGTATGCATGCATAAAAGGGCTGACACATTTTATTTGAAATTTGAAACTACTGTTTGAACATAGGAAAAAAAGAAATATTCAATCATCAGTTTAAATTTAAAATTAAGTAAGTAACAAGTAACAGAAATCACGTGTTACTGGCAGAGGCACCGCAAATGAGGCTCAGGAGGTAGAGCGGGCCATCCACTGGTCACAGGGTTGACGGTTCGATCCCCACCTCCTCCTGTCCACATGTCGTAGTGTCCTTGGGCAAGACACTGAACCCCAAATTGCTCCCGATGGTCAAGCCAGCAGCTTGCATGGTAGCTTGCTGCCATCTGTATGTGTGTGACTGGGTGAATGAGAGGCAAATTGTAAAGTGCTTTGGATATAAGGGCTGATAAATGCATCCATTTAAATGAACAGAACACAGTCACACCAGATTTTGCCTGTTGAAATGTATTAACGTCCTAAGGCAAAAAGCAGGCGGGGCATGAAAAAAATGTGTGGGCAAGGTTGCAAGTAAACTGCGGGAGATAACGTGGCTAGCGGTGTTAACAACAGCATTCCTCAATACAAGTTGTCGCCCCATCCTCAATCTGCTGTGACTAACGTACTTTAGGTTAGGCTACTGTATGCGGGTTGCGTTTAAATTAATTTGAACAAATAAATTACACGTTAGTTTGAATTTGTGCTAACTTGATATTATTGACAGCCCTAATGCATAACTACAGTAAGTATATGTTTAATGATGAAGTGGTACAAGGTCAAATGGATGTTAACAACATACAGTTTGAGTAATAAAACTTGAACTTTCACTATTTTTTTTAAATATCTCATTCATTCATATTTCATATCTTTGTGTCCCTATCTTCAATGTAATTGGTTATCATAGGACTGATAGGAACAATGTCTACAACTATGAAAACAGGACATTTATTTAAAACTGAATTTTCCTTTAAAGTCATGTTGGAAATATCCTTGGTGTGAAACAGAAGTAAAAATTAAGTTGTTAGAATTAGAGGCAAATGCTTTTCTTTTTCATACAAGTAATCCTTTTGTGGTTGGAAAACAGATTTCTCTCCATTTTTGAACAGGAACCATGAGTTTGCATATTTCATGCTTACTTCACAAGATTTCAGGAGAGATGGTTAACATTGTGTCAGGGGCACCGGCACTTACGTCTAACATCTTTGAAGTAGATGGTCTGTCTGTTGGGGTTGAGCAGCTGAATGACGGAGTCATCGTTGTTCTTCACTCTGCAGCTGATGGTGGCCGTTTCCCCCTCGATCACCGACACATTGTCAGTCGCCAAGTTCTGACCTTCGACTTCACAACACAGACAAAAAATACGGACGGGAAAAATGAAATTTCAGATGGGAGACAAGCATTTCTATCTGGATATTTACAGCCTATCAAATAGTTCTATTTCTCACACCAGGGACTGCATGTAAACACATGCACAGTGTAAAGATACGCGAATAGGCCGCGTAGATTCTCTGTTTGCAGCCATGTCTAATCCTTTTAATATAAGAGCCATGTGCAATGTTTGTCACTATTGATCTCCCTGAGCTCAGTGAGCCCTGTGAGTCAGTGCCAGATGGGCTGCAAGCTCTGCTGCCCACGAAGGTAGGGAGAGAGGAGAGGGTAGGAAGAAAAAGAGACAAAGAAATAGTGTAAGAAAGTGGTAAGTAGTAGATATGGGCAGGGTGGAGGAAGGAGGAAGAGGGGGGGGTTAAACAGAAAAAGAGAGAACAGAGAGAGATGAGCCGGGCTGGATGCTGTTTATGGTTGAGTTTTATCAGAGCCCTCCATCTGAGGTTCCATGTGACCAATGTGCGCTCTGTGTGCTCAGCTGTTCTGTTCTGTATCTCTAGGAATAAAAGTGCTGTAAGCATCTGAGTCACTCTCTGTACACTGGCATTGTTGCCACAGACAGGCCCTGGACCTTGTCATCGTAACTTACACCTCACACCAAAAGCCTGGCTTTGTTTCCCCCGTCTTCCAAGAGAAAGAGGAAGAAAATCAAAAGTCACCTTGTGCTATATTTATCTGGCAGGAGCCAAAAAAACGTAAAGAGAATGGAGAACGCGTTTTAATGCCTCAGATTCACACCAGCGGAGGAACAACACTCTCAGCCACCCCCAAGAAAACATCAAAAGCACATTTGCATGCCCGAGTTGTCAGACACCTCTATTGCATTCTGACATTTACAAAGTGGAGGAGAAAAAACACCTGCATTTTCAGATAGTGATAATGGGAATAGACAGCCAAACTAACATGATTCAAAATGAACTCTGTGAATGCGGCAAGCAATAAGAAATTAACCTCCTGTGGAGAAAAGCTCCTCAGACCTGTCTGATGCAATGAACTACCCATTTCATTCCACTCCTGCTGCCAGGGATCAGGTTCAGGACAAAAGGAAGGTAATAGGTAACAACATAAACAGATTATGTCCAAAAAGTACACACTGCAGCCCATTAAAGGTTTATAGCTAATCCAAGATTCATATTTACTACTTGTTAATGTATATTGACATAATTTAATATTAAATTGTGAAAAAGGACATAGACATGAACCAAATTAAATAGTACAGCAGGTGATAGTTAATGATTCAAGTTCAGTGTTTATCAGGCAATACAACCACCAGGGGAAGAGGAAAGGCCAACAGTGGATGAACGAGGGAGTATATAAATAAATGCAGGTGTTCTCAACTATTTCATATTGACAATGTTGTTACGGACCAGCGGACAGAGGGGTGTGTCCGTGGTGCATATCGCCAAATGTTTGGATACTATAACACACACATTAGGCCTTTTATCTTACCTGCCACCTCTGTAGAAACTCTCAAATTCTCTGTCAAACTGTGTTTATTCATGTTGACTTGTTGCAGCAGTATGAGGAACACAGCACACGTTCGGGCAAAAATATTTCCAGACAAAAACACTGATACTGGACGATTCTGCAAAATCCCAGAAAACGTTCTATGCCAAAGCTTCTTCTTGTTTGTGCATGGCATCTACAGTATGTTTAAGGTTAGGGAACTATAGTAGTTATGGCAAATTTCTTGCAGAGAGTTAGATGAGAAGATCAATACTACTTTTAAATCTGTCTGTTAAATCTAAGGGTACAGGCCTTGGCCCCCCATAAAAAGGCGAAGCAGCCGTGTGTTCAAACTATTTCTCGGCCAGGCTATTCCCTTTTACACTTCGGTTTTTGGACAAATTAAACAAATCAGATATAACATTATGACCTTTAGAGGTATGGTAAGCAGATCATTTTTTTTTACCTTTGGATAGAGCCAGGCTAGCTGTTTCCCCCTATTTCCAGTCTGTGTGCTAAGCTAAGCGGTAGTATCGATCTTTTTCTCTAACTCTCGGCAAGAAAGCGAATAAGCATATTTCCCAAAATGTCGAAATCAGTATCCTGTTCTTATGGGCTTTACAGGGACTGATGAAGAAAGATAGACAAACATATACAGACTGTGTTAAGTTGTTAATGCACACATAGCCTAAAATAGGCACCAATAATAGGCTTTAAAGTCATATAATAATAATTAAGCTTTTTCTTCAGAATCATCCTCGCAGCCCGGTAGCAACATGGCCTAGTACTGGGTTGGGAACCACTGAATTAATGAATTAATGAGAATGAAAGGAATGAGTCGAGTGAGTGATTAGTTACAGTAACTCCTTGCTACATAAGTTGTTTACCATCTAAAATAAAATAATAAATAAATAAAACGAGAGATTATCATTAAGTTTGTAATGATATGTGGAGCTCCTCTGTACATGTAAGTGTTGTGAAAGATGAGGCGAAAGCAATGTTAAGTGTTTTGATGTCTATTTTATTTCATCGCTGTAAAAGTAATATTTTTGGCAGACAAAACAGCAACATAGAGCAGCCCAAAAGCAAGGTTATTCTGCTCCCAATCTGTTGGACTGAGAGAAAGGGAATGCAATAGATAAATTCTCCATAAGGTTTAGCAGCCCCAAGCAAGGTTGGTCCCCCTCCAATATCTTAGCCTAGGCTCATCTCCAATTCAAAACACACATAAATAACATTGCTGTGATTAGCAATCCCATCAAAGTGAAAACAGGCCACTTTGTGGAACATGGAGGGTTTTTGCAATTGGAGTAAACATTTTCAATTGCCTCGGCATCCCGGTCATGATTGGGTGCAAATGAGGAGAGGCAGTCATTAATTCTGGGAGGTGGGTGGGGATGAAGGGGGAGTGGGCAGAGGCATGGCACAGATGACTGGCTGATAAATTCACACTCATTCCAGCAGCTGTCTGGAAGAGTAAAGTGCCTGTATCTCTACACATGGCTGCCCTCCTGTTCCTGCATCACAACATACTGAATGAAACAGTCAGAGGGAAATACAGACCTTCAAAAGTCTGTGCGCTCTCTGAGGGGATGTACAATCTGGCATCAAGTGTCTGGCACGGACGCTCAGCTCATCAGCCGCACTCAAAATTCAAAACAGCACCTACCCCAACCAATTTTAACAAAAGTTGACGAAATCAGGAAACATTAGCAGACCGGCTCCTCCAGCAGAAGTTCGGAGACAGGCACCTTTGAATCAAGTTGGCTCTCCCTTTGAACTTTTATCTCTTGTTTTCACATCAAAAGACATGAAAGGGGTAGCAAAGAGCAGGACAGCCAGCCCCCACTCCCTCTCCCTTGAGTCGCCGCTGTCTGCAGCAGTCGTGTCCTTCCAAGGAACAACC
Organism: Siniperca chuatsi; assembly: GCF_020085105.1. NCBI lineage: Eukaryota > Metazoa > Chordata > Actinopteri > Centrarchiformes > Sinipercidae > Siniperca > Siniperca chuatsi. Next base: position 21,264,902 of record NC_058048.1, read on the forward strand.
AGGACTATAGACAGTCATTAACAATAGAAGTTTCTCCCTCTCCTCCTCTGATGCTGCCTTTTCACTGCAGTGTGTCTTTATCCTGCTCAGTCATTAAACCCTGATCCTCATGATGAAATGCTGTTTTAAGGATGTTCACAAGTAAGAAGGCTTCTATCTCAGTGTATAATTACCGCTGTGTCATTTTCTCCCAGACCCTTTGCATGGGAAGGTTTCAAAAATTTCATACCCACTAATTTGACCATCTTCTCTTTTTTCCATCAAAGACAAGAACTTAGAACCTCAGTGTAACTGTTTGTATAATGATGCTACAACATGACTTGAAAATAAAGCTCTTCAACCTGAGAAAAAACATGTTCTCTTCTTTCACCAACTGATATATTGAGAGGTGTGTGTCATTTGTCTGATATAAATGAAAGGATCGATACACTGTAATGACTGGGTACAACTAATGGGGCACTCTCTATAAAGGGTTTATAAATCATAACTGGCTTTAGTAATGGCTGATAAATAGTTTATTAAAACTTTATAGATGAATTTTAAGCCACGTTCACTTCCCTTCTAGAAAAGGGCTGCAGAGGTCTGGAACAAAATCCATTTATTAAGAGCTTGTTAAGCATTTATTAATGGATTATCAACATTTGTAACTGCATTATTACCAAACAGAAAGGATAAACAGCAGTCAAAGGGATGTGCACAACCTGGCAACCCAATATGGTCTGACTTATAACTGCTCTACAGTATAAAGCAAAAGTAAATGGTTCATTAACCATTTATGAAGCATAAGCTCTCTTTTAAATGTTTTACTTTATTACTTTAGGAAAAGCACCATGATTCCACCTCACATTTGTCAGGTACAGAGGACAGTACCTAACAAATTCCTAATGTAATAAAGTAAAACTATTTTAGGGGAGTCCTTAAAAGTTTTCCAAGTCCTTGCGATGTTTAAATTTTTTGGATTTAGCATTTGGACAAGAAAATATGTGCATGTGTTTTCAACATTGATCATTTATTAGAAAGTGATGCCAATACTTGAAATGTGTTTTCTTGTTTTTTTATTTTTTGCCCCAATTTGGCTTTAATGATACCAGCTAAAACCAGAGAATTACTTTCAATAATTCACAGTAATCTCACACCGTGTTAGAAAGAAAATAACATAAAGAACTGAAGGGCTAGCACACCTCTGATAGTGAGGTGCTAGTTTATTGCTAGACATCAGAGAAAAGAGGAGACACCTGCACACTCACAACTCATGTTCCTGAAGAAGTCAGTGTCGTTTGTATAAAGTATACTGTATACAGGTGTCTTACTGTGAATAACTCTATATGAGAATAATTGTGTAGCGAATCATTTTTAGCCATGCTAGCAGCATGGCTCTAGGAATGGTACAATATCTCAACAACTATTGGATGGACATACATTTCTGTACATTCATTTGTCCAGCAAAACTAATGACATTTCCATCAGCCTCAGCTGTAATTTGTGTTTAGAGATGTGCCAATGTTAACATGCTAATACGCTAAACTAAGATGGTGAAAATGGTAAACATTATACCTGCTGATCAGCATGTTAGCACTGTCATTGTGAGCATTTTAGCATGCTGGTGTCAGCATTTAGCTCAAAGCACAGCTGTGGCTACGTACAGCCTTACAGAGCCACTGACATGGCTGTAGACTTGTTTTGTTTTATTTATGAGATAGTTATAACCAGTTGTGTATATTTTTTGCTGTTGGTATAATTATAATAAGTGCACCTCCTAGCATCGCAGAACTTAGTAAAAGTAATTAAAAACAGATAAGCTAATGTGGCAACCAAGTGGCCTCAACAGAAATGGAAATCTGCCATTGCATGTGGTGAAATGTTGATTTAAGAATTAAAAATAAAAAGAGTGGATTGGCATTGTGAGTGGATGGCTCTCTCCTCCTTCCTGAAAAGAAACACCAACATAACGAACCATTCATGTAAATATGCACAGATGAACAGACTGCTATGGATAGCCAATCAACAGACAGACAGAAGCAAAGCACTTCCAAATGAACAGCAGGTAGCAAAAAGAAAAGGTACCTGTCACGGTTTCAGCAGCTCCTGTTGCAGCGCAGGACGAGGACGAGAGCAGAGGAGAAGAGAAAAGACAGGTTGTGAGCAGACAGGATGCAAGTAGAGAGCCATATTCCACTGGTAACAAAAAACACATTCATAATTCCTAAATAGGGGTGTTGAAATTCATTAAATTCAAGCTCCATATGCTATTTGTGTAATTTTCCACCAATTAAGAGAAATACAAAAGGCATCATAATGACTCATTTTTACAGTCCAGTCATCCTTTTTTTCCACAGGTGTCTACGATCCCAACATAATGAGCCATTTTTCTCTCTTCATCCATTTTTCCTGAGTGTTATATTAATATGGAGGAACAGAGGGAGGTTTTTTTTCTCGCCCCTCATGTCCCTGATTGAGATTCCAGCCAGCCCCGCTTTGGAGCAGCCACTGCCTGGAGACGCTCCCCTAGGACCCACGGTGTATCCTGGAGAGGAGAGCACCCATTCGGAACGGTGCCCACCCAAACTGGCATCTCACAGGGCATGGGAGACTGGCGTGTTCCCAAGTCCCCACAGCAGTGCTCAGGGCCTGCACCCTCGGGAGAGCTTCCATCATTCATTGTCTGCTATTCATAAACAACCCCCCCACCACCACCCACCCACCCTCCCCTCTCCCCCTTCACACACACACACACACACACACACACACACACTCCTCCCCTGACCTCTGCTGCACATCCAAATCTACATTTTTATATTTCACACACCATCTTTTATTATATTGACATTTCCCACAGACTTTGGAGCTTCTTTACTCTGACTGTGAGCAATGTGAGCTTCAGTGCCGAGCGTACAGTATGTTGAAGTGACTGCTTGTCTCACTTGTCATTGCCAGCGTAATAAGGGTGTAAGGTATGACACATGTCCTTGTTATACTCCTTTGTGCATTTTCAATGTGTCAGCAGTTCCCTCAGGACAAAAAAGTGTGAGTGACAAATCACAGGCGATGGGAAACAAATTTTGAACATTGTCCAGGAGCCTGCTACAATATCTCACTCTGCGTCTTTAAAACTTCAAGTGTCAGTCAAAACTTTATCTTTATTATGTGATAATTCAACATAATGAGGCTTCTGGGGAAATTCTGCTTCAGCTGAAAGTGATTTGAACAAAAGGAGACTGCGTGTGATAGAAGTTGATAGCCAGACTCAGACTCAAGCTTGAATGAGCACACCACATGTGTCCCAGTCCAACCATTCCCCAGGACAGCCCATAATGAGGCTTTTGAGCTGCTTTAATTGCCAGGTAATTATAATGTTGTAGCAACATTATGTAAATGACTCATTATCATCTTGTATGTGTAGTATATCTGCCCTCATTTTATGTTACTTTGTCAAGAGTGCAACCCAGAAAAAATGTATCACCATAATACGGGGACATCTCAGTGTTTAATCTTGTCAACGGAGACCTATATCTAAACAGAGAGACTTGTGATATAGTGTGATGACACCTTCCCTAACCCTTCAGTATGATCCACTTCCTGCTGGTGGCCTCTGAAGGGGCTATAAATAGCGTTGTGGTTTGTCTGCCATGCTCCCCTTCTCTCCTCTGTACCTGCAGCACATTAGGTAGAAGTTATGAGGTGCCAGCTTGCCTGTGATTAGATGTCATGGCTGTCACTCTGCTTAGACAGTGCTGATAGACAGATTTCTGGGGAAATGCGTGTGATGGCATTCGTGCGAGTGCAGCCGTTGCACCAATCTGTCAATCACGCGGGATGAGAGCAGGCAGGCCAACCGTCCTCCAAATAATGTCTGTCCTTGTCTCCTCACCTCTTCCCCTTTTCATCCAAATCTCATCCTCCTGTTCCACACAACGAGCAGCTTTATGTTCAGAAACAGAAAAGTGGAACATTTCCCGTTTTTCAGATACAATGAAGCTACATTTCCTCCTGGAAAAAAACGCCCGTTCTGATGTTTGAAAAGGTATATTCTTGCACTGCATTATGTTTTCTATAAGAAGTGAGGCTCTAAGTGCTGCGGTATTCAGACATCTGCGTTCAACCCATTGCCGCCCCAGCAAATCCATAATAATCTGCACTATTTTTTAGTAACTGAGGCAAACTAAGATCTCGGGAGACTGGATGTCTGTGTGGTAAGAGTGGCACATAGCCTCTCTCTCTCTATCACTGCTGCTCAGTAAAAGCAGTGGGGTAACACTAATGAGGCGACATTTCTTCTCAGTACAAGTGTGATGCCTTTGAATTAATGTTCTTTCTTTCAGGTAAAACATTTCTTTGCTTATTTATGCTCATGATCTGCAGCGTGTTGCATGTCAACCTAGTGTGTGATCCCACTGCATAAGAGGACACAACAGAGTTGGATGCTGGAACCCTGTGTACTTCCCCATTGAGATCCACATTGGTTACCTTTGTGTTTGTGTGGAGCGATGCTGTCTTACCGTGTGTAGCCCACTGTGTTTTCATTTAATTAGAAGGATCAGAGGTGGGCTTCAAACCTTCGGATGGAGAAGCAAGCTCCTGCAGAGTGGACTCAATAAACAGGGGCGACTTTTGAGGTCAGGATTTTCAGAAAAGAAACTGATCAAAGTTTCAGCTGTTCTCGCAAAAAGAAAGAAAAAGCACAGTGTCCGACACTTGACGCTATTCTTTGCTGTCAGGCATATTTGTTTTCAAATCCATATTAAATACTGCATATATTACCTACAAATATTTAAAGACCCTTTACTTTGCATATGTGAACTAGTAGTACTAGTAGAACTAGTGACAAAACAATCCCAACTGTAGGTCCACTTACCAGCGTTTTCTGGAGCTTTCAACCATATCACACAGTGGCATGTCAACAGATTCATCTCCATGACAACTGAGCAAACCAATTAAGACTGCATGAGATGATTGAAAGCTCTGGGAAAAAAACAACAGTTAAGTGGACCTTGAGTCTGATTTTATTTATTTTTTTGTCAAATATTTCCAAGGTCTACAATGAACTTCCTTGCTTATTATTGGAGGCTTTAACTGTAATAGATCATGCATTTATACAACCAGGGTGTTCTCGTTATACTGTAAAAAAAAAAAAAGCTGTTTTGTGCAACAGCAGCACTAATTTAGTTTCATTTCATTTTACACCCTTGACCCGCTACTTTTATTATCAGCTCTCAGGTACAGCTTAATCCACACAGTGAGATATCAGAAAACGCTCATCTGTAAACACTACTGGGACTATTCAGATTAATTCTCCCCAGAGTCGACTGAAACATACTAATCAGGTATGCTTACCAGAGGTGGAAAGCATGTTCCTGCTCGATAAACTGTGTTAAAAAGGAGATTTTGCAAATATCCCCACAGAGGTGGTTAATTGCTTACTGTTAATGGGATATGCTTTGTAAATGTCCAATCTATGGCCTGAATGTTTGCGTTGTAGTCATGAAAAGCCAGGAGGACATGTGTAGCTGAAGACAGCTTTTACTCTGAGAGATTAAGGGATAATCCTTCAGAAATACTCGCAGATAAAATGCAGATGTACTGAATTTGGTGCCCTGCCTTCTCTTAGTAAAGTGCTATGGACATCTACTATTGCACATAAATAACAATAGATGGTTGTTCTCATGAATAAAAGGCTAAAATTAAGACATTTCAGCATCAGTAATGTTTTTGAAAATAAAAAAAAGGTATGAAATCTCACTGGTGTACGTGACTGGGTCCTGTCACTCAAAGCACACATGAAAATGTCTCCGCAGCTGACAAAAAAAAGAAGAAGCTGCAAACAGCAACCAGCCCCTTTAATGACAACTCAGGTAGTGTTCGGCTCTCGCAGTCGTGTCAAGAAAAAAGAGAGCACTAACACATTTCTGACAACTGTAGATGCCAAACTTCTTTTCCACACAGCCTCACACGACAGACACTGAGCTCTCCCTGTTACACAAATAAAATCAAAATGCAAAAATAAAAGTCAAATTAAAAAAGGCAGCGGCTACTTAATATCAAAAGGTAATTTGACATAATTAAAAAAGACTATTCTATTAAGCAGGATGACTCAAATCAACATGAGGCAGGAAGAACATTATACTAGCACATTATTAAGTCATACTGATAGTGACAAATGTAGTAACTTCAGAGGTCTATAAATCACCAAGCAACTGCATTTGCTGGGAGGTACAATGATTTCCTTTTTCCTACTAGGCACAATCATTCACTCTGTTATGTTAACAAGACTGGTTGACTGAGCATGGACTTAAGTGCAGCAGGGGCAGTGTGTTGTGCACCCCAAACCATGCAGCAGATAGAGATTCTTGCTTAAAGCCGAGGTAAAGCTTAGCATCTGGCAAAGTGACACATCACATCTCATTCAGATTGTCTATTTCGGGTGACGCTGCATCTTTTTGTGTTTTTCCTCCTCAGAGGCAGCAGGCACTGCGGAGCCTCTTTTCAGCCACGGTCTCAGTTTTTTTTTAAAGAAACTTGCGGCAGGAGTGTTACGTTTGTTACCACAGGAGAGAAACCGAAGCTCTGATTCAACACGCAGCCCTGCCCGGATCAAAACACACGCAGAACAATACGAATCAAAGCCTCAAGTCTTGAGGGAGGAATTTTTGCTATTCTGGAGATGCTGTAATGCCTCACCTATAGTATGGTCTCTTACCAGGAAAACCCACATGAGCAGTGTTCACAGAAGCAATAGTGTGTGTGTGTGTGTGGTTTCTAGCCTGTCAGCAGGCATATCTGCTTACTCACTATGAATGTGCGTACATCTGCACAAGTGTTTCTATGTGTGTGTGTGTGTGTGTGTGTGTGTGTGTGTGAGGGGTAATTAGGACATTAGGAGAAGCTTCTGACAGGCTTGTCATCGCCACAGCCTGCCCAGTGGAAAAGAGGTGGTCAGAGGGGTAAGTGGGGGTCCGGCAGGGTCAAGAGACAGCTGCTGCACCACCACTCACTGTCTGGAAGCTCTCAGAGAATATTAAACCACCGGGGCCTCGGCCAAGACGCTCCCTCATTTATGAAATACACAAAGCTGTTTCACAAGGAGGTAGCGACTAATTTATTCCGCTGTTATAAAAGTGCTGTTGTTTATTTTATCCTGAAACATGAGAACATAAACATCATAAATGGCAATGGCATCGAGGTAACTGAGGTTATTTTGTAAATCAGTAAATTTAGAACGCAGTGGTTGTTGTTCTCATTTTTACATTCACACTTTTTTTCCCCCATGATGATAAATCGGTGTGGTCTCCAGCAGAGAGGCTCTATTATTACAATATGAGACATATTAAATACATCCCTAAAGGCTGATGACCTTGGTGATGACATACCATTAATTGTATAGATGGATTATTATCATCACAACAATAACATGGCTCCTTTTCTGCTACACTCTCCCTAACACCTGTGCCCGTGCTGCCTCTGCTCGTATACTCATAATCACATCTATCAGCCCAAAACGTTAACTGCATCCGGGGACGCTAAACACGTCCATTTGTTTGCAGTTGTAATGTCTTTTGTGCGCCTCAATCAGGCACCTGTCAGACACACACCTGCTACCTCCGCGCTAAGAGAAAAGGCAGAGGGGAGGCCTTTTGTTTCCTCACAGTTTATAATCAGCACGTTGTTTCCAATCTTCTTCCACCATTTTTCAATTTCCCATTTCCCTTTTCTCAGTCAAATCACTGCTATCAATCAGGTGCATGTTTGAGAGAGGAGAGAGCGAGAGAGTGTGTGTGTGTTGGGGGGGGGGGGTTTCCTTGATGGAACCATCTCCAGCCCTAGGCCTCATTAGTCAGAGACCGCAGGAGGAAATGTGTGTGTGTGAATGTGAGTGGCGGACGCATATGTGTGTGTGTGTGTGTGTGTGTGTGTGTGATAAAAATGAATACTGGAAGAGTGTTTCTGTCAATATGAGGCCATTTAACATTCCCCATTCCTCCTGAATGATACACAGAGGACATTATGCTCTCTATTTGAGTTCCACTAAATGGATACTCAACCCAGTAAGTTCTATTATATTTTGCCCTTTCTCTCCACTGTGCTTACTGATATCATGGCAGAAGATGACCTATGACTTCTCAAAACAATTTCTGTGCAGCCATGACAACATCTTCTCTGTATCAACATGCTGTGCTGTGAAAATGTCTCAGAAATGAATGCAGCTGACTGATGTGGCGGTCAATAGGAATCAAACCATAACAGCTGCATAGGCACAAGCACTATTGATCTCACGTGACGAGAGGCGTTCGCAGTGCTTTGACATCTTTGAAGAGAGTCAACTTGCACGCTTTGATAGTCTGCTTGACTGAACACACCGACTATTACAACAGAGATAGCACAAAGTCCACTGTTAACATTCATGAGGGACAAATTAGGCAACAAATACAAACAGTGAATAAAGGATGAGCAAACACGAGTCTAGATTATTGCCAACGTGGCAATATGCTCGATGTTTTACTGAGTGTATTGATTATAAAAGAAATGTATTTGAAGTGGCCGTACAAAATGGCAACTATAGTAAATTCACAATGGCAGGGTAATATACGGCTCCACTGCTTTCATTTATTCACAGCTTGACATTTCCTCCCTTCCACAGAGTGTGCTCTAACTGTGTGCCAATGGCCACATCATTTAGACTGGACCCGCATGAATATTTAACATTAGTGCCTGGCTCGTAGCTCGCAGAAAATGAATTATTTTTAGTGTGCTTTGCAGAGGCACCGTGGAAAACCCTCACTCTGGTGATGAATCGCTGGAGAGTTTATGTTGTATTAAGCAGGCAAAACAAATGGCTATCAATCATTTGAAGCTTTTCATGCTTGCCAGCTACGCATCCCTTCCCCCCTTTCAGAGATTCTGTTGGTTTTCAGGGGGATCAGCTGCCAGCCTTGGGTTTGTAAAAAAGGGTCAGCCTTGAGTTCACTGGTGTTTGTTGACAAGCCCTCTCTGGAAGAGGAAGATGGACTCAGGACATGTTACAGTAGGCAACAGTCCTACTGCAGCTTTAGGTAAATATAAATAAAAACATCACAACCAACAGGGTGTCTTATTAAACTGCAAGTAATTAATTAGCAAATCAATAACTAGATTTAGTGAACTCAGTTTTCACTACAAGATTTAAGTCTCAAGTAAGGCTGCAACTTCAGATTATTTTCATTATCAATTAATTGAACTATTATTTTCTTGATTAATTGATTAATCATTTAGTCTATAAAATGTCAAAGATATTGAAAATAATTTCCCAGAATCCAAGGTGACGCCTTCAAATGTTCTTTTGGTCCAACCAACAGTCCAACACTCAAAGAGAATGATATAAAACAGAGAACGGCAGCAAATGTGGTGAAATCTTTGGTCGTCAATCAAAAACAGTGATCTTAGATCGTACTAGGAGACATATCCACGAACAGCTGACTTAGAGTTTGGTCGACCAAAGACAAACTGTGTCAAAATTCTGACAGTGAGGCCCAAAATCTCACAATGTGACTATTGCTACATGCCACATTTACTGTCACTGGCGAGCTAACGTAATGCTACTGCTAAAAACAACATTTACCTCAAACTTACTTTGCAAAACATTCCATGTTGCCCTCTCTTTGATGGCCACAATCAGCTTCACAAGGTGGGTTTCCATCCACCTGTTTTTAATGTGCATTTTCAATTTGCACATTAAAAAAACCTTGAGTGGAAACACCAAAAATTTGGAAAAATCTCGAAATACTGCTTGGCTGAGGTGGAAAAGTTGGTGTATCAATAAAAGCAAAATACGACAAAGTGCAATGTAACCTTCCTCCAATTAATACATGAAACAAACATACATTTCCATCATGTTTTCAACATTGTTTTCCACCTTTTGAGGTTTGACTGGCGCTCATTTAATTATGTCATCTTGTTGCATCCTCTTCTTCTGCAATGGTTTAATGGCACAGACTGGAAAATTAGCGGCACCAACTGTTCATCTTGACGAACCAACTCCTAATATTTGCATATGGAAACAAGAATTAATTTGCATTTTCTTTTGCTGATTTTTTCAAAATTTGGTTAAAATGTGAGCTACATTTGAATGGAATCTAGCTACAATCTCCTCTTTTGAGGTTTTCCGATGCTTGCATCTGTTTTCCTTTGTATTGTAGTACTACGATTCATTAAACATTCATCACTTCATGTAAAATGCCTCAACATTGACATTGTACAGTCTGACACAGATTGAGACAGAGACCTATAAGATCCACCTCACACAGTGTGACATATGAACTTGTTATGACACAGTCTATAGGTGCCATTAGCTAAATCAGCTGTGATAATAAACCATTTTGAGGCAACAGAGAAAAACAAAGGTCAAACACAAAATGCAAGTAACTAGCCTGGCACAGATATCTTGTGAGCTTGGTTTTCGTTACTCTGAAAAACATCCACTGAAAATGGAAGGCGCTCAACCAGATAAATGTCGAGCCAATGATCAAACTAGAGGGATGTTTAAACTATCTAACCTCTTCAATCCCAACGTCCCACCAGCAGGACAGTCAATACAAACTTACACTGTGCAGCCAAACATTTTTCAAACCCACAAAACTTTATTTCAAATTTTAGAGAAGATCCCAAAGTTTCCAAAAATACCAAATATGTCAGGGAAATGTCTATAAACTGATGCACAAGATATGTAGAATATTTCCATTTTACGGAGTGGTGCAGCCATTTCACTCAGTGTAAACAACATATAGCTTCAATGAAGAGTTGGAACAACCTAATACAGAATTTATATATATGATACTGTATGAGACAGTGTGGAGTAAGGAGAATTTTCAAACCTTAAGGAAACTGGATGTTAGAGGGCTAGAGGTAAGTGGGTGTTATGCATTTGGACAATTGTTTTATATGTATAAAATATGCATGTGCATGTACAATTAAGCATGATTCTGCAACTGCATGAACTCTTTTCGAGTCTATTCGTAAACTGAAAAAGGTTAAGGAGAAATGGGAATTTTCTTTCTTCCATAATACAGTGTTTTTCAGCATAGATCAATACCTGTCCATTCAATAGTACATTTGTCCAATCGGGTGTACGGGAAAGGTTGAGGTTGATGTTTAACTTACTTAAAATGAAAGACTGAATGAAGAAAAGGCCTATTGAGTCTTGCCAAAAAAAAAAACCACCAAGGCCAGTGGTACAAAGGTGTGAATCTTGCAAATAAATAGTCTCCTGTACAAATGAACTTTAAATAAAAAACCTTCTGCTCCATGCAAAATTAAGAGGGCTAAGAGATCAAAGCTAAGAATTCATGAAGTAGTAGTTCTTATAGATGATTAAATCAGCTCTTCATGCTTCCCCTACCTGCTATGAGTAGTTTTATTTGATTGGCTACGTAATTACCTTAACATTGGTTAATTGCTGGTTAATTCACCTCTCATAGCAATCACACAACCCTCTAGTCTGCCAATCAGAAATTTAAAAAAAATCATGTCTAAATTCAGTCAGCAAAAATACACACATGCACACAAGCGAGTGCCCAAAACGCTGGCGTGATATCACAGAGTTTACAGATTCTCGGATTACTTGACAGTTTCATTAAGACAGATTACTTTGACCCTGAAGTTTTAATCTTCCAGATAAATTGAAGATGTTTTTACACCCATCCTCAAGGATGCACTTCATTTCCAACAACATCCAGCCTGAGATGAGATTTGGCCTCCCTCAAATACAATCTGAATTGCTTCAATTGATTAAACAGAAACTGGCGGGCCGAACAGAGCAGAGTACAAACCTGTCCACACAGCCACTAGCAACTGTGGACACAAGATTGAGGGTAAGATATCTGTGAGTGGCCTGGCACCTGAGTCAGAGAGATAGTCCTGCTTACTCTGGGAGGGAGGGGGGGGGTGTCAAATTCGAGACAGACTGGGTGGTTTTGCCTGTGTTTCCCCTTCAGGTTAATATTTTATGGATGTGCAATACAGTTCAGATGACAGTGCGAGATGACTGAGAGTCGGCGTGCAGGCGTCAAGAGTTCAGCGATTTATTAGAAGGGAGGGAATGTGGCACGGAGGAGAGTGAGGCTGAATCTGAGAAATGTGTTAGTAGCTGTTAATGTGAGGAGTCTCAAAATGACTAAAGTTTGTGCTTGTACGTGTATGCACGCACATGCGTGAGATGAGTGAGTGCTATCTGCAACCCGAGACCATGAAAAAGAAGAGGCACCAGCAGTACAGATGTATCTTTCTCGGAGCCCAACATGAAACACAGGAAACGGCCTCTTTGATCATTACCTACCTGTCAGTCTGCCCTCCACAGGGACCGCCTGTTACGACTGCTGATGTGCTGCACTGGCAGGCCAGAAACACACATGCAAACTCAAACAGATCGAGAGCGAAAAAAGCAGCACCGCTATGAGTCTGACTGGTGTCGACATTCAAAGTTGTCCCCGAGGAGGTATAACCATGACGACCAACAGTGTGGGCAAAGCGCAGGTTTATTATTCTATATTTGGATTCCAATTAGCCTCAGTGACTGCGAGGCTTGCTGGGGTCCACATTCGTATTCATACCAATGGGCAATTTGGTTTCCACTCCCTGTGATTGTATGTTTGTTGAATGTGGGAAGAAACAAGCAGAAACCCACGTGATCAAAGGGAGAACATGGTGAGTCAAAGGCAAGCAAGCTTTTCCAAGTTAATGTGTTTGACTTACTGCATCTACAGTACAACATTTGGATAGGGTCAGCATTGGAATGTGAATGCCAGTCTGTCCTTCTGTGAGAAACTTAACCACTCTACCACCCAGTATTTTTTCATGAAAAAAAAAAAAAATTTGAAATATTTGTTGTTGATTGCATTTTCTCTCCTTTCCTACACAGCTTGCATGACCAGCATTGCTTGCTATACTGGACCTTGTTGTATTTCTGCTTAGAAATCTTGCCACATTTCCAGATCGCAGCAAGTTCGAAAATTTGTGTTGTAACTGTGAGGACTAATGTCCAAAAATAGTAAAAAATAATAAAATAATAATAAATAAGTAAGAAGAATTGAAATTTTCTTTAAACACTTTTTAAACAGCTTTAAAGGATCAGTTCAACCAAATTACAAAAACATATTTCCTCAGTTTACTCCAGTGGTAGTCATACGGTATTGGTTTGGTATTGGTATTGCAGTCCTCACAGCACTGAAAATATCAACCCTGTCACCAGACAAAGAAGTCAATATTGGACTAATCTGCAAAACCCCAAATTATGTCCAATACCAACATATTTTTAAACTCTCACTTTCTACAATACTTAGTATTGTAAGGTATGGTTAAGATTAAAAGATCTTGGTTACGGCAAATAAACTATGGCTAAGGTGTGGTTAGGGTTAGGCAACTACAACACATGGCTGAGGTCAGAGAAAGATAATCTGTGACAGGATCCAAACTCTGGTCTCCTGCATGAGTCTAATGTCTAATGCACTACACGTCTCTCCAATACCCCACTCACAACACTACAATCCGCCTCACTACAAAGGGCATCCTCCTTCCTGCACTGACACTGAATGTTGGCACTGAACGTAAATTGTGAGCTGTGGATTCGTCCAATATGGAGATACTGGACTGGAAAATTTACATTAAAAAATCTCTTTCCAGAAATATTATCCTGCTTACTCTGGATAATCCAGAAAACACACTGTCAACAGTTTTCTTTGGACTGTTTCTTCTGTATGATTAGTTCTAATGAAAACTGTTCAAATTGTTGAAAATTGAAAACAATTTTAATAATATTTCATTGCTGTGAGCACCGCAAACAAAATATCATTCACTTCCATTGTATTGGGGTGGAAGCAGAAATCTCAAAGTCAGACATCTCAAAACCTGGACAAGTGATACTAAAACTAACTAAATGGCTATAAACCACTAGGGATAAATGAGAAAAATACTTTTTTGTAATTTGGGTGACCTGACCCTTTAAGGCTACTGCTGCAAAGACGAGTATCAGCAGGACAACTGGCTTCAGCCTACACCCTGTGCAGACACCCGCTGGCTTTGCCAAAAACTAACTTTGCTAACCAACTCCTAATGCGAGACAGTCTAAAAGTGTCCTATATTGTATTTGTAATGTCTGTGGTTTCTTTGTATCTGTGGGTTAACAACTGTTGGTCACCATTTTCAAAAGGAATCCTTTAGAGGCTCAGTTTGCTAAAGCTTGTTAGGGGAATATGTGCACCTTTATGATCAATCAAACAGTTTCTAAATCCTCATTCTCTTCTGCTGCCGTTGTCGCTTTTTCACCACGGTCCCTGTTGCTCTGGTTCTCTGATTTTTCTGTCACCGCTGTTTCCAGCTTCCATAGGTTAAAGTTACCTCTTTAATCTTCATGTGCCCCCACTGGCACAGAGTGTAAACAAATGAACAATATAATGCAGCAGCAAGTATACACACATTTATATGCAGAACCGTGTTTGGTTGTGTTTCTATTTCAGGCGAGTTCGACTTCTTTGTTAGTGTACCAACCACATGACTTAGGGTGGTCACATTTGGTTGCAGCAATTTACACAGTTTAAATTGTAATGGCTTTTCCACATCTTCCTCAGAAACAACTAACTACTTTGGGGATACACTGCGCGACCACAGCTCTGACACCATTAGCATATATTGTTCTGTCAATTTAAAGGTAATGTTTGCAGCTTATTCAAATGGGAATGACTCAATTTGTTTTGAGAGTAGGATGAGAATATGAGGACAGAGGAAACATGTGGCTATGATGTTGTGCGGATTCGAGCAGAAACATTATAATGTATATGGCAAATCTCCTGATGCAGTCTCACATAATGTCATCTCTGTCATGCTCCAGATCAGAGCGTCAGATCTTGCAGCACAACATCAAAGACCCCTCAGCAATCAAGCAAACCAGAGTCCACCAGACTGACAGACTCACACGTATTCACAGGTGCTTATTGCATCTGTGCGGCTATACAGCACACCGCGTCTGTACCTTCAAGTCTGCAAACACACTAATATGATCACATCACTTAACGTTCCCTTATCTCTGCCTGCACTTCTCACCTCAGATAAAGAAAATGTATATCTATCAGTGATTCAGCTGCCTGTGTACATTTAAAACAGAATGTAACACACACAATATAAATTCAAAGACATTATGCTAAATAAATAATGCAGTTGCACAGTAGTGGAGGATGTATTCAGATAGTTGTTTAAGGAAAAATAGAAATACCACAATGGTAAAATAACAAATAAGCAATAGTCACGTAAAAGTAAAAGTATGTATTATCAGCAAAATGTATGTATGTATCAACGGTATCAAAAATAAAACCCCTCATTATGCAGAGTGGTCCCTGTTAGTGTTATATTATTTACTTTATGTTATTGGATTTTTATTATTAATTGATGGATGGGTAAACAGCATTTTAGTGTCATAGTTGGTTGAGGTGAAACAATGTTTTTTAATTTAATTTACTGTAGAACAATACATCATATTTTATATGCTTATTGTAGGTTTTTAAAATCTTAATCTGCAAGGTAACTAACCTATAACTGTCAGAGTAAAAAGTACAAAATTACATTATCACCTATGTGAAATTTTGTAGAAGTATTAAGTACAAGTACCTGCAGAACTGTACTTAAGTACTGTACAGTAGTTTGGTAACTGTACTTAGTTACTTCCCACCACTGCTTGTGCCACATTTTAACGTGTCTAATTGTGGGCTAGGGCTGGGTATTGTATGAAATTTCTACAATACTAGTGCAGATATGATACCTGAGTTTCAGTACACAAGCACTTTAGCACTTAAATTCTTACAGTTTCTTTTTTAAGCCGCCGTGCTGTCAATGTCAAATGTATAGTCAAATGTCTATTTTATATTTTAACATGTTTTCATGTGAAGCAATTGTCTAGCATCATCTCAAACGCTTCTCATGTTTTTGTGATGTTTTTTATGTGAAGCAACGGACTGTAGCACTGTTCCCAAGACAAATTTAGTCTTGGGGACAATAAAGTTTATCCTACTCTACCGATTGTAAAATGTTTTGGGTTTTTTTATACCTTACTTTGAATAATAAAAACATGATTTTCTTTAAAACTCCTTATTCATTTAACAAAACATACTAAAGTTCTCAAAGGTTAAATGTTGTCCAAACAAACACCAGCAGCCATACAGGAACTTTGCCTAAAAGAATACAGTCTAAAAGTGGTAAAATTTTAATTTTAACCAGGAATTCTCAGATCAAAGAATGAGTAAACTAGACTATTAATCTGACCATGCTTTCGATGCTCGCTTTCAGTACTTGACAGTTTTCAATACTCTGTGCTACAGACATATTTCAGTCAGTACCAAATGAGTATTGAGGTTTGATACCCAGCCCTGTAGTGTGCTAACATGTACTGTAAGATGTCTGGTGCTCAATGTTTGCTACATACATGTATCCTGCCACTGTCCAGAGAAATAACACTAAAATCATGGTTCTGATACAACAAATACTACTGCTACTAACAACAACAATAATCCAGCTGACATTACTAAGACTACTACTAACAATAATAATAAAATGTTAATGTAGGATGTTGCACAGCGGTCCTTGCCGGAGGAGGCGATGAACACAGAAGAGATGATGATCATAGAGGAAATAAAGAGAAGGAGTTGGCTAATCTATGGCACTGCTGATACCTCACAAGATTAGTGACGCCTCTCAGCCTAAATCAGTCCTCTATCTGCATACTTAGTGCCATTACTTGCTTTGTGGGGTACTACCCTCAGGGGTGCATTGCCCACACAATGGTAGCTGCCAAGCTGCAGAGCGGGAACACACACACACGCGTATGGACTTTCACTCACACACTGAGAGAGATAGAGATGAATCGAATGTGATGATTAACAAGTAAAATTCAGGGAAATCTTTACAGAAAGTGTCTGAATGTTCCTGTGGGCTGATAGCAGGGTCACAGTGGTGGAAACTCCCCAGCAGTCGTGAATCACTACTCAGGAGCTTTCTTTCTTTCATCAAATTTAAATGCAAACTATCATATCTCAGGTTTGCCCAGACTGTTGGAGCTTTGATGACCAGAAAAATGGCATTCAAGGGAATTGCTTAACACAAAAACACACTGGTGAGAGTGTGTTTTCCAGGAAGATCAGGCCTATGCATAGGGTATTGTTTGTTTTGGGCAGACAAGAGGCTGCCACTGGAATGCCAGAGTAAATACCGGTTTTGTCAGTTCTCTGTGCTGCTGTTTGGGATCCAGAGCAACCACAGGATCAGCATCAGAGAACATTTTCATCCCTCGGCTTATAGACCTACTGAACTGCAGTTCTACATCCTCTTCCTAGCCTTACTGCTCTTAGCTGTGAGCCAGCTTCAGTCCTTGAAATAAAAATGGCCCCACTACTGCTCCTCACATTTGATTTGTGTACAAGGTTGAAGGAGTCACAGTTCATTGGCAAGTCCATCTTGGGATCTTTGCTTTTTGTTGCAATATGAGCAGATTAATAAAGGTTTAGTCCCGGGCAGCTTGTTGTTGGGAGCAGTAAAATAAAATAAGGAGAGGATATTTTTTTCTGTAACAATTTAGTTCAAGTCTATTGAGTTCATCTTGAAACAAAAAACACTCAAATATAGTTCACCTTTCAAAACCCATCAGTTTAAATTTGCACCTTCCCACTCTGTTTTGTATTTAAGAGGTGCAGGGTGCTACAGTTGATTTTTTAAATTAAATTACCAGAGTCAATTTCAACAATGCAAAATACCTCACATACAACCTGGCAATAACACAGGCCTGTATAATGAGGTAAAATAAAGGCTAAATGAATCCAAATCAGAGGAGCCATGGGAATGGGGGAATATGCACTGTGAACAATTAGCTAGCTCATCCAGCATACGAATCAGCTACTGGCACATTACGCACATACTGTAAAGCTCATTACTGCTGCAAAACATAAAATCAGTCTATCAAATTCAGTGGCAGAGCAAGTGAGCGAGCTCCATCAAGATCTGCCTGTCATTCAACTCTTTAACCCGCCACTGCACCCTAATCACCCAGCGCAGACACAACAACAGCCTCATGTTGTGTTTTAACAAGTCATGCTTCGTTATGTGCAGGACTTTTCCCAGACTTTTTTTCGCTCTTTGATGGATGCTGACTGTTGTGATGCTTTCATCTCCTCCCTCTAAAAAAAGAAAAAGAAAAAAGAATCCTTAAACGCAAACACCCATGGTTAAACATAAAAGGGCTGAGATATTTTAAAACTGACATCACTTCAAAGGGAGTGAACACATTCAAAGGGTATCACAGGAAAGAGATTCAAAAGCTTGCTAGTCACCTGTAATCCACTGCTAATACTTGGTCCCCACTACTGCATATTAACATTCACACCATTCACACACACCCTGGTTGAATATACAGATACATACAAGCAATGACTGATTCATTAATATTCAACTGAACACCAACAAGATGTACAGCTGCAAGATTTTCTCACGTAGATATTTTGTAGTTGTAGCTACTTTGTCTGTATTGATTCAGCATGCCAAGAAGAAGGATCTAGACGTATACAAGGATTATCTCGTGAATATATCAGTGTCATTACAGATCAGCAGCTGATTTATAGCGACAACTATCCCGTTAGCTGGCATCTACCACTATTTTTTTTTCTCTGTGTCTCATTCTTTCATCACTTCAGCTCTTTGTCTCTGCCTCCGCATTCTTTGAATTTGTTGCCTCAGTCAGGTGTGTTGAAAGGTGTAGCTTTAAAAAGAGAAACTACCGCTACTTCTAAATAAACCGAGGAAGGAACTGTACCTTCAAAGGCTTTTTTTTTTTTTTTTTACCACGGAAGAGAAGTTAAAAGTTTTTTCAAAAGTTTAAGAAAACAGCATTAAATCTTTCATGCAGCACAAACAAGTCTTTGTGGTCACAGTAAAGGGTGATATACTTTTCTGAAAGTGAAACTATAAGACATGTGGCATATTATCACATGAGATATAGCAAATTATGGGTATCAAAAGGCTCTTTATTAAAGGTTTATAAGCTGTAACTACTGACTATTAATGGTTAATAGGTAATTTACTGATTCATTATAGATCAGTTAACAATTAATAAGAACAAATTATGGGTTCCTTTTGCTTGTGTTGATCCTTTCTATTTGGTAATATTGCAGTAGTAAATTTTGGTAATTCATTAATAAAGTCTGATTGGTTTCTCACTTTCTAAGAAACCATCAAGTGTGGGCGCATAAATCATAATATGTTATTAATAAACAGCTTTTAATCACGTCAGTGCAGTTGTAAATGTTAATAAGTTGTTAATAAATGGTCAAAGTAAGTGGTCAAACTGTGCTATCAGTCAAAGGGAATTTTTACAACCTGGCAACCCAAAAGTTGTTCTTATTAAGGGACTGTTTTTCTAAGCCGTGTCCCCTTAGTTACTGTTGCTAAGTTACTGTTGCTATGTGTTCCATTCTTGTGCAACACATATGCAGTTTATAATGATATTGGTATTGGCAGATTTACTATCGAAATCATAGCTACAGCTAATCTAATCTGCTAGTTGTTATTTCAACAGACAAAATCCACGATCGTTGGTTAGAAATGAGAAGCCTGCTGTTGTTTAATTCTGTGATCAGAGATCCATTATTTTAAAAAACACTGAAGAACAGTGAATTTATGGTACATCTGCCACCATTAAATTTTAAATTTTAAATTGCAAGAAAGAAAACCCTAACAGGCGTAGCAACAGTAATTAAGGGGGACGGGGTCAAACAGATCAAAACCCCTTTGACTAGTTGCAATGTTAAAATGGCCACGGTTTGAATAAAGTTATTTATTAACACAACTCTTAAATGGTTTGAAAGTTTACTATAGCCTACAGTAGAAAAACATATTTGGACAAGCAACACAGTGATTAGATTTATGCTTTAATATTTTTATCCACAATGCTTCATTGAGAAAAGGATTTGTTGATGAGTTGATGATTTTGGCAAACATAACACCTATAAATCGCAAGTTTGGCTGGGGTTGCTGGAGTGCAAAATTCCCCAAAACTAAATACATTGCAGGACATAGCTACTATTGCTACTCGACACTCGACACAGTGCATGTTGTAATAAAAGTTAGCTAATAACATCTTGCCTTTAGAAATAACACCAGGTTACTACTGCAGGTAATTAGCTGGCATACTAACATTTGAAGCTTACATTAAACACATTCCTTACACTTTTGCTCTCGAGTTTTTGGTTTTATTAGAGCCCCATGCACAAGTCCAGAGCTAGGCCCGACATGCCTAGTTATGGTTGCTATGATTGGACAATTGCTATTTGGGGGTCAGAGCAATTGCTTATACATGTAACAGATTCATAAATCTTCAATACATTTGTTAATTATTGTTAATAAAGCTATTATTTAAAAGTTATAAACCTTTTGTATAGGATGATTTTTTTAGAAAGTGGTATTAAATGATGTTTGTCTAATTTTGAATAAACACCAAAGAAACACTAGCACTATTGTTCTGTAATGTAATCTCAGGCATTAGGCACAGTAAAAGTGTAAACAATGTATAACAGAAGGAGGCTGTGAACATCAGCCAGTATACCCTCGGTACAGTCGCAGTGAAAAAGAGAATCACACATTTTTGGCAGAACACTGATAAGCTCTTAAGGGAAAAATTAGCTTCATCTTTAAGCTGCTCAAATTTCCATTTGATTGCTCTCTCAAACTGCTGCATATTAGTTTGGCACAGCGGGCAGATAGAGTCCACTCTATAAAACAAATCTTTAAACCATTTTGTTTCTGGGCCTCTTCACTTCGACCCAAAAATCAGCAGATTGTGGAAGACAATAAGGCTAGCAGTGGAAATTAAAAATGAGAACGTCAAGATAAGTTCCTTTGTGGCCCAGATAGAGAATATTTAGGATTCCATGTTAGGCCACTAAATGTGAAAACATTTTTACTTTTAAATTTGTTTTATTTTTCACAAAGCCTCTAAAATGCCCTCAGGCTTAAAGCAGATTGGTCGTCTGCACCAAAATTGAATACTTTTTTTAACCATAGACATTCAGGAAGCAGACATGGCCCTAACATCACTTTAAAGTTTGATTCAAAAGGAATCAAGTATAATACTAATGCAAAATCTATCTGCAAAATATTCCAGTGCTGTCTCTGTTTTAAGCAAATTGTTGATGGATCAAAGGTAACAAAGCTAAAGCTAAAAGCGATCTCCCTGCAGGTGAGGCTAATGATGATAATGTATGTTTTTGTAGGATAAAAAAAAAAAGATGAAAACTGCTAATCTCTCCACTCTGATTATTGCTGTCACTTTAGATTTATTCATTGTGTGTGTGTGTATGTGTGTGTGTGTGTGTGTGTGTGTGTGTGTGTGTGTGTGTGTGTGTGTGTGTGTGTGTGTGTGTGTGTGTGTGTGTGTGTGTGTGCACATTTGGCAGTCACTTTCATAGCCCTAAACACAATCTCCAAGGGAAATGCTGAGGTCAAGAGGGATCCATAAATAATCCCTAAGTCTGTGACTCTTCCACTAAGCGTTATTCAAGGAGGATCGATAGGATGTTGTGATTCAAACACAAAAACCTATTCTTTGGTTTATCAGCAAAGCTCTCTCCCAGCACTTTCTGGTGATCAATTATTAAAATCAACTTCACATGGCCCCTACGTGTCAACAAAATGGGGAAGTCAGATTTATTCTATAGGCTAAGACTTTTGAGAGGTAATTTTTCATCTGAGTGGCCTTTAGCACTTCTTATTAAAATACATTATTGTTCTTGTAGATTTATTTATTCAATGTGATAGCTCATTAGTCAGATTAATGTAATGTACTCTCTTCTCACTAGAAATGGTATGCCTGCAAAGAGGTCCGTGTTGCTGTATAAATAAATGACACGAGGTAAAGTTCAAGTCTTCTGCTTTTCCGAAACACTGGCTTTCATTATGCATCTATTTTTAAATACGGGCTGATGCTAAAATTAACTTTCAGTACAACAGTTGTACAACTCAGCTTCAATATTCAAAATGTACTTTAAGTATCAAAAGTAAGCAGCATTTGAATGATGTTGCTGATTGAGGTGAAGCAAATTTTAAGAGAAGACTTTATATATTATACACTGGTCATTTAGTATACCAATACCACAATTTAAAAATACAAGTAAAAGTCCTGCATTCAAAATTCTATTTCAGTAAAAGTATGAAATATTACCAGCAAAATGTTAAAGTATAAAGTATCAAAGTAAGTACTCATTATACAGAATGGCCCATTTCAGAGTGTTAAATTATGGAGCCCCAAAGCTCCCAAAAGATGATATTTCTTTAATCTCAGCATAGTTTTCCACAGCTATAACCTGAATAGGTCTAATCAACCACATAACTGAAAACACATGTGAGGGTATGCATGGCATTTAATCTATAATAATGCATCATATTGCATAACTTAATTTTGTAACTAGTAATTATACCTACCTGTGAAATAAATGTAGTGAAGTAAAAAGTACAATATTTCCATCTGAAATGTAGTGGAGTAGAAGTATGAAGTGGCTTATAATGGAAATACTCAAGTACCTCAAAACTGTACTTAAGTACAGTACTTGAGTAAATGTAGTTAGTTACATTACACTACTGCCATACTGTACAACATTGTATCATACTTAATATGTACATTTAAGGCTTTAAACTTTTACTACTAGTGGAATAAGGCTGGGTATCAAGAGTGTACAGCCACGCTAGCAGCTGGCTAGGTAAAGATTGTTGTCTGAGTTAAATATTAAAAACATGCTGACTTGAACCACTGGACAGAACATATTTACTTTGTCAGTATTTAACCAAAACCAACATCTTTCCCTAAACCTTAGGGACCATACTATTGATTTTGCACGTTTTGGCCAATTTACTCCATTGACTTTACATCACAGCAAACCATTTTGCAAAAACATGCTGCTGTGTTTTAGAAATTTTAATGGATTTTACCATTGTTCCAGGCAGCCACTGATTTCCATTCAATGTCATTTTGTCAAAGTTAGCATAATGCAGAGCAGACATTTCGTGTCAAACTGTGCTTAAAAAGCATTACCACACAATGATAATTATTGTTTACTCATTGTGCCGTCCCAGTCAACATGTGTATGAAACCTGGAATTCATTCAAAATAAAACACATGATTTTTTATACAACTTTTGTTTTCTTTTTGCTCTTCTTTCAAATCCCCCCCCAAAAATTCCTAGATTCAACACTTTATTCGTGTCGCTCCAGCCCTCAAAAGCATAGACTGCATTGCATCAAAGCATTTAAATTGCCTCTCTTACTCCTGTGCAAAGTAGGACACACCTTCACTCTGGGGAAACACTGCCCATCTCTACGGCTATTTGAGGAACTACTTACTCCCAAAGGTCTGATTTCTAATGTCAACAGTATTTGTATAAAATGTAGCACTGACTCATCCCCACTCTAAATGCCAACCTCCACTCAAGGAAAACAAAAAAAGGTAAGATGATTTTCTTTTTACTATGTCAGAAAAAAGACAGCGATTACACTGTTTACAAAATGTTCTAATACTGGCTGTTTGAGATGATGTGAATCCAGTGTTTGATCACAGTCCTGAGGCAATTGTTCAAATCTATCTGCACTACAAAACAGTCTGATGGAAAACACATTTGCTCTGCTCTGATTACAGATTATTGCAACCCAATGAACAAACATTTGTCTTGTCAACTTTTCCAGGATGAACTACTTCCTCATGATTGTGATGCTATTTAAATCTCACCGCATGCTATTTTTCATGTCAAAAGTCACTCACATGTATTACTCATCAAATGTGAGAAACGCTGCTCACAGGGCATTGTGCTTGCCACAGGGTCTAAGGCAGACACTATTTAACCACAACATCCTGGCTTTATAAATCCAGCTGAGGACCATTTTTGCATGTCATCCGCCCCTCTCTTTTTTATTTTCCACATTTGTACCTCCCACTGCTCAGTAAAGGCAGAAATGCAAAAAAATGTATTTAACTTAACTTGCATTCTGTGACAGACTGAGATGTTGACCTATATGGCTGTTTCAGCCACAATATGCAACTTTTGTCTTGAAACAGGAAGTATATTATTAGTCTACCTAATATCAAGACAAATTGATAATTGACAAAAAATAAACAGTAGCGCTTTGTTTTACGGGTTCTTGTTGTTGGTTCCAGTTAACTTGTAAAAAAGTCTCTAAAAGAGAGTTGATGCACAGCAGGCCAGCTGAACTCGTGATAATGTGAAATTTATCTACAGACAAGCACACAATTCAACATACATGAAGAATAAATTTTCCAACACTAAATGAATAATGAATGAATATTTACTTAAATTAAGCAGGGTTTTTTTTAATAGCAGAAATGATTAATAACTCAACACAACTAAAACAACTCTCAGAACTTTTTCTCCATTTTCACTGTAATTTATACCAAATTACATAGATCTTTCCAGTACACTAGGTTTTAGGAAATTATTTGAAAATTACAGACCCATAAAAAATAACGTTACCAAATATACATTTGTAAACAACATCTTTAAGAATAAGTTTTATAATTTCCTTAAAAATAACTCATTTATAAACTGAAAGATGGACAAATGGACAGTCAGTTGTATAAGCAGATGAGCAGAGACCCTTAGCTGATCATGAAATAAAAAAACATGTGTAACAAGTGACAATACACAACAAAGATGACAGCTGCGGTAGCCTCATAAACTGTTAAACAAACAAAGAGAAAGTGTAATTGTCTCTGTAATACTGTAATAAACTGACAGTGTCTATTGGCATCAAGTACTGTATGTGTTGTTTATTTACATCATTTTGATGTAAAAGGTTCCATATTGCAGTTTAATATTTGCATTTCATAGAAATTCTGCTTCAATCATTTAATTTCAACATTATGCCATAAAGCACATAGGCCATGTTAAGACAAAGATAATTCAAACGAAAAAGCACTGTGCAACATAAAGGTTTGGATATTAAACCTTCGCTATGTAGCCATAATTATGCAGTCACAAACGTTTGGCTGTTTTCATAGTTAAGGCTTAGCAACTTTGTTTCAATGGCCAGAAATCTTAAAGGGGAACTCAACCTATTTTACACTTCAAAGTCTGATAAATTGCAGCGTCGGTTGGGGCAGAACACTACAAGTCTGGAAATAAAAAAAATCTGGGTGTGTGAAGTTAGAAAGAAGTGAGATTAACAGATACTGTAGCTCCTCATGTCTGCTTGAGGCTGGCAGCTCGAGGCTACATTAGCTGCTACTAGCATAACATACCCGAATCTCCGACCGCACTGTTGGCAGTTGGAGTTGCATTGCAGGTAATGTAGGCACCAGGTTTTGATAAGGAAGAAGAATGCGTGGAGAAAAAAAAAGTTTGGGGAGGACCATTTCCTATTTCAACATGACTGTGCACAAAACAAGGCCCATAAAGATGTGCTTTTCCAAATTTGGTGTGAAAGAACTCGACTGGCCTGCACAGAGCATTTGGGATGAGTTAATTGTTATATATTGTTATATATACTGTTTGGCTTTTACTTTGTTAAGGGGTCCAAATACTTTTGGCCATCTATAGTATGTATATTAAACTGCAGTAAATGTCCCTACCTCAGAACCTATCAACATCACCTTGCTATCTTCCTTTCCTCTGCAGTTAACTGAATCTTAATGCCTCTATGATTTGTGCAGATTGTACTTTCTGAATTCTGGTACAGCATGAAACAAATGGTTGGCAGTGCTCATTGCTAGACAGGCCATTTGGTGAAGTCTGGCACTAAGAGCCTTACTGGACTTTCAACAGGAGGGATGGGGGTTTTTTTTGTTGCTTTTTTACATCCATTAATTTATTCTTTTATGAGATCAAAAATAATTTTTGTGAGCCAGATGTGGGCAAAAGGGCAACCCATATGAAGTTTCAGACAAACAATGCATTATCATATTACACAAACAATCTCATAGCCCTAAAAACACAGAGACAGACAGAGAGAGAGATGAGAGAGCAGTGCCACAGCCTGGAAGATAACAACTTATGCAAAACAATAAGTCCCACAGGATTCATCTTATACAGCCCTAACTGAGGCTTTGAACTCAGTAAGAGAAATTAATTTCTAAAGTTTAAAGTTTCCCTGCAGGCGATTCAACACAGAGGATGAACTTCACGTTCAGTCAACAGAGCTGAAGGTTTGAACCATGAACTTTACTGACCCCCACATCGCTGTCTTCATAATAAGTGGGGAGCTGTTTAAATAATTAATTAACTTACTACCTTACAGTAGTGAGTAGTGAGTAGTGAGAGGGATAATGGACTTCTTTCCTAAATCATTATTGTCCTGTTAGTGTGTTTGTGAGGATAATACCACAAACACAAACACAAACACAAAAACAAGACAAATACATAAAGTACACAAAATGTGCAGCTACTGAGAAAATAAAGTCCCTTGTGAATGAAGATATCTCTTCTCTGGAGCCTGATTCTTTGACTGGAGTCAAGTCCATATCTGCCGCCTCAACCAGCTAAATTGTGGGAGGTCCTCGCCCTCCATTTCAGTCAGTCATTATTAAATGATTTATTCAAGCACATGTACAATTCAGTGATTAAGATGAATAATTAAACAAAACAATATGCAAGGCCGTCACTATAATGAAGTTGTTCTCACCTCGTCTGCAGAAGTGCAACTACACTTGTTTCTAAGTTTTTCTTTCATCATTTGTTTTATTTACAGTTTTATACTTGATACTAGCTTTCATTCAAACAAATCAGTTTTTCTGTTTATAGTTGATGCTTGCTGTAATTTTGCTGCAACTTTGCTATGGAAGCCCATTTCCACTAAGAAAAGAAAACAAATAAATGAAAAGGTAGGCATGATAAGAATTGAAATACACATGGTAAGGCAAAACGTTAACTCAAAATTACGAGATACTAAGTCAAAATTCTGATGCTGAATATTACATCAGAATTTTTACTTAGTATCACATTATTTTAACTTAATACATTAAAAATGTTGGTAGTCTGTTATCATTTTCACTTAGTATCTCATATTATTACTCACTCAATAAGTACGTTTATTTTCATTATGTTAAACTTTTCATCTATTTTGTTCTTCTCGTGGTGGAAATGGGCTTCCATATGTGTATTTTAGTTTTTGTGGCTTATCTTTTTGTTGCACAGCACATCTCAGCATATCTCTATCAACATGTTGTAAAAATTGCTGTGAATTAGATTTTTTTTACATCTCTGTTGAATTATGTAGGATACATGTAAAACTGAACATGTTAGCCTGTCCGTCTGCTTTTAGAACCACACAGAGGAAATGCTTGTAACTTCAGCTGAAAGCTTTTGTGGCAAATGTGATTCCCGCAACTCCACTCATGTGCAGCCCTATGCAAATCTATTTACTGTGGATATGCAAAATGAAGTTAGAAACCCTCCACAACCCCAACCCAAGCTCTCCATTCTGAGGCTGCTGGTGTGGTGTTTCCTGTTGAGGCCACCTTATTAAGCTGAATGACAAACATTTCAACACTTGAAGTGAAGAGATGCTGCTGGGGAGGAGGCATGTGCTACATTTCAGTTGCCTGTTAGTTTTCCAGAGTACTTATTATTCAGTTGTGCCATTTTTAAAATCACAAGCTTTGCAGACTATTTTCTGTTTGGCTGTCGGTGGATTATTACTACTATAAAAACATTTATTCAAGTACTGTTAAGTGTAAATAATAATAATAATAAATCTCAGGTACTTGTACTTTACATGAGTATTTCCATGTCATGCTACTATACTTGTACTCCACTACAATTCACTTGTACTCCACTACTTAAGTAGTTAACTACTTACGTAGTTTTACTTAAGTAACATTTTCATTTCAGCATTTTGTTGACCTGTGACGTTGAAACAGAATCAACTTTTGCAGTAGCACATGCACTCATGCACATGCACAGACAGTTCATACTATAGTTACCACTATGTGTATATGAAAAAAAAGAAAGAGAAGACTTGGTGAAACCAAAAAATCTTAATCGAATTAGAAAGGTCAACCAAACAGTAAACTCAACCCTGATATTTAAATGTATTTTCCCTGGAAATAAGCTGCAACTTCACATGACAGGCCAGGTCCAGACTGACAGGGCAAGCAATGCTTGAGGCACTGCTGCCACAGAAATACAGTTTAATACTTGCTTTTTGCTCCAGCACCAAGATATTTTCCCCCACTGGCTTTCTAATTCAATGTATGACCTCTCGCAGGAGAGTTTTAAAAGTCTTCAGGCAAAGATCCAGCAGCTTTGGGTCTGGCCAATGACAGATGAGCTGCAGAGGCAGGAGCAAGACAGCTTGCCCTGGGAAAAATCATGGAGCTTTGGTCAGCCTGCAGGGGTGAACTTCTGCTGCAGTGAGGGGAAGGAACAAGCTCCTGTAACGTTATTTTTTTATTCTACAATATGGCGCTGTCCTTTCAAAACCACCCAACAACCACAGCACGCATAATGTGCAGCTAAACAGTAGGAGATCATTATGATACAGGCAGCACTGGACTCAATTCTCTGTGAGAGAAGTAGTCACCTGTGCAAGAAATCTGTATGCGAATACAGTATGTGCCTTGTTCTGCACTTGGATGGTTTAAATTTAAATGGGTGATCAGCGCAGATCACAGTCCACAGATTCTGTGATTAATGACACCAAAAGGAGACAATATGAGAGCAAAAAGAAGACAAGCCATGTTACCCTCTGGTGTTACTAATTGCTACCACAGAATTTTCTTTTTTCCATGAGGATTTTTTTTTTTGGAGTTGTTGGAATGAAGCAAAGCTCATTTAGTAATTGGATATGCAAGCAAGAAAGTGAATAATAGCTCTTACGGAGTAAAGGGTCTGTTTTGCATATGAGAGGAAGCTGCTATTTTGCATATTGTAACTGGTACACTTGAGTATGCTGGTCATTTTCTTTCACTAATGAATGAGCTTTTATGTTTGTATGATGTACTGTATGACATGCATGAGGACACCTGTTTCATGATTAAAAGACCACAAAAATTGTGCTTTAATCCCTGTTAAAAGGATCGCCTTATGTTTCTTATTAACAGTTCATGCCCCATCTCTTTCTATCTGTAAATGTGTCACTACATGTTGTATCAATTTATCGTATTAGACACAAAAGAGAAAAGACACAGATGAGAATGTATGTGCTTTTGCTGACAGGGCTTTTAAAGTTAAAACTCTGGCCATTTAAAGCAAATTAGCTTAGACTATTTTTGCTGCACTTCTATTGTCTGTTATTTATTAAAGCACTGATCACCAGTAGAATTAGCATTTCCTTGTCTGCTAACTGTTCCACTTTGACTCGTGCATACAGTAGATCTTTGCTAAGCATCCTCTGTGCCATTGTAGTCCAGTGCTGGAGGGAGCCTGCCCTCCAGTTACGCCGTTATCAGACGGCTGATAAAATGTTAACAAAGAAGACATTAGAAAGCAAACGGGAGACAGCTGGTGCAATCTTAGCAGAGCAGAGCAGAGCAGCAGTGGAGATGTCAGACAGTCATTCTGAGTCGCTGCCAAAAGCCACAATATGGTCACTAAAATTGCACTGCATGGACAATTTGCTTCTCTGTACAAGAAAAAAAGGGTCTTGAAAACTTAGCAGAGCATAAGAAGAGTTCTTTTCATGGCCCTTTATATGTATCTGCTTTTGAAAAATATCTTTACCTTAGCTTTCCATCATGAGGCTCACTGAATCATAAAAATATAACTTGCTGAATATCAAAAACAACCACTATTCTTTAAAACCGTTCTGTGGATATTTTTTTCATTTTGGAGAACTCTGCATTGCTTTTTTTTGTAACACCAGCTACGAGCAGAGCTCTTGTGAAATACACTTGTAATCACCTTGAACTGCACCTGTGATCCAAGTGTTTGAGGTCCCACTTTAACATCCAACTTAAAAAGAAACTGTTGTTTAGAGGCACTAAACATGACCGTTGGTGACCGTTTATCTTGAATATGGAGTATGATCACCACCTCTGTGTTATTCTTTGCATGGTGAGGGAGTATCTGAATAACAGCCTTTAGCATATGTTTAAAGGGGCACTTTGTGGTCCACATGTATTGCATGATTCAAGGGCTCAAGAATCTCGCCCAGCTTTGGGTTAAATGAATCATCTTGTACAACTACAGCCTCTAGCCTTTGCAAGGTTCACCTCCGGGGGTGAGGCAATTCAACACAGGAGGCGAAAGAAGTCGACAGAGAAATCTTTCCGCCATCTTGTTTGGTCACACATGGCTGAAGATAATATAGCTCAAAGTCAGTTGTTGACAGTAATGGATCATGTGGACAAAAATGACTTTTATGATAATGCTATGGTTGAAAGCAGGTATTTAAGTCAGCTCAGTAACTGATCTTTATGGGTTAGGTTACAGAAAAGCTTGATCAGTTTCACTATTCTCTTGGTCCTGTTGGTTGTTTCTTTGAGCTTATCTTTGAGCCAGCAGGACCAGTTTCTGGCCTGGCCTGCAGCAGTCAGCAGCGAGTACCGGCAGTGCTGACTGCACATTTGTCATAATTGTCTGCAGGCAAGCACACAAAAATAGTACTTACAGTTGTTGTGCAGGTTTTCTGCTTTGACAAGTAAACACACTGTAGGTGAACGCACCCAGCTCTGCTATTGGCTGGAAACAAGTTGGGCAGCACCATGGAGTTCGGGATTGGATCACTGAATCATGAATACTGGGACTGGGGGCTAGACTTTTTTTTCAGCATAGTTTGGTGTACATTGTTTGATCAAAAATGTAAATACAGGTAATTCAAAACAGACAAAATACTGACAATAATGTCAATGTTGCTTTGCTTAGATTCATGGTTCAACAGAAAGCATGCATGCCAGTGTGTTTGCATGTTTGTGCAGTTTCAGTGTTGGTACAGAGAGATCTGCAATATCTTGAATCATACGTGACTGCCATTCATCAAATCGGCTGACCTCTGGCCAGTGCCCTTAGCCACATCCACAGAGTCTTGCTATGATGGATGCCTTATTAGAGTCCTTTATTAGTGTACTTTAGCCGGGAGATAAACTTTGTAATTAATGTCTCAGTTTGAGTATATCTCATTTATTTCAATCGGATAAAGGTGACTCTTCCAGCCGACAGGAGAACAATGGCCATCGGAGAAGACAGCAGCTTGGCAGCCAAGCAGAGCCTAGGAATGCTGAATAACAATCCCATCATCCATCATGGTATGTAGGGAGTCGGCAGGCTGTGTTCGTCCTGAGGAGAAGCTCCAAAGAGCAGTTCACAACCATGAGGGATGGCAAGACTGAAAATGGCTACTTTGCCCTCACTCTGCTTCACAGTATATTCTTCAAAAGAGAGCAAAATAGTAGGGTTGTACTTCTTTACCTTC